>NC_061100.1:23712539-23720039 GCF_015104395.2 Macrobrachium nipponense | reverse complement strand
GTAGTTTGATTGTTTAATATTGGAACTATTGTTTTTATGAAAAGAATGCATTTCTTTGAATGTTCTCGAATCTTCGAGAATTCCGGTGAAGACAACCGGACACCTGTTCTGTAACTCACCCTGTGGCAATCATTGCAGACTTTAAGAAGCCTACGTGAGGCCCCGACATAATTTCCCAAACTACATTTGGGACACGAAAATAAATAGACCGCAGTGGAAGTCAAAAGAGGGTTCAGTGTTTCTTTATATCTAAATAACAACCCAAATAGTTCATGGGTTTCTTATGATTAGTTGGCTCTTTATGGCCGGACAATGTTTTCGCATTAAACGCTTAGCTAGGGTATAAAACGTTGTATCACTGATAAACGGGACACTAGCAAAGAAAGGCATTCTAGGAGCAGTTGGTCTGTTGTTTTTCTCTATTATCTTATTATTTAAAAAGTTGTTTAGGTATTTAAGGAAAACCTTAGCTGGATAGAGATCAAGAGCAAGAACAGGATCATCAGACAATTATCCTAACAAAATTCACAATTATTGACTAATGTATTGAGCAATTTTTCTACGTTAAATTGCATTATCTTTAAATACTTTTTAATAAATCTATTAATACCTATGTTCTCCATGTTAAAAATGTCCACAAAAGGAAATTGTTTAATATAGGTATTAATATTCCAAAATCTTCAAATATCAATGATGTTGTGTTCAATTATTCTGATTACCAACTCTCTGAAAGGGAGGAGTTATTAATGTCTTTTAGACTAAAATATTGTTTGCCATGTTATAAACCTTCTTACTGCAAGTTATTTGCTCCATTGGAACTGTTATTCTCTCGCTTAGTAAACACTAATCTAATGATCAATGTGGAAGGCTTTCGATCATAGCTTTATACTATAGCCCATAAAACTTACAATAATTTAATTACAAACTGGACACCTTTCTTTAACAAAAAGGACCTAGAAATTCTGAAAAAAACTTGGTAAACAGAAAAACCTTATTATTATTAGACTGGACAAAGGTAGAGGTGTTGTTTTACTCAATAAGACTGATTACATACAGAAAGTTGAAAACATCCTAAATGACACTACGAAATTTTAGTGTTTGGGTAGTCCTGACTTTGCCATTATCTTCCGTTGTGAGGATAGAATCAACCGGTTTTTGAAATCTCTCTTGGATCAGGAAATTATTAATAATACGTATCAAAACTTAAGCAGCATTGGTGGTCTTATGGTGTAATGCATGGCCTTCCTAAGGTACACAAGGATGGCATTCCTTTAAGACCGATTCTAACATCTTATGGCGCCCCCAATCACAAGTTGTTTAAATACTTAGTACCGTTATTAACAGAATTCTCTAATAACTATACCATGAAAAACGCTGAACAATTTAAAGAAAGAATATTGTCTCAAGTTTCGGATCTTTTTTATGGTTAGCATTGATGTAAAGTCTCTGTTCACGAATATCCCTGTGGAAGAAACAATTCAGATTATTTTAAACAAGATTTTTACTAATAATGATGTTCTGTTTCATGGTTTTAATTATGACAATTTTAAGAAGCTTTAAATTTTGGCAGTGCAGGACACCGCCTTTATTTCTAATGGGAAGTCCTATGTACAGAGCGATGGTATGGCTATGGGCAGTCTTTAGGCCCAGTCTTTGCGAATATTTTATGTGTGAGCTGGAGGAGAGGTTGCTGGACAATTGCCTTCTAGCTAATCATCCTCTCTTTTACTGCCGTTACGTTGATGATACATTTATTCTTTTTCGAGACAGAGAAAGGGCTGATTCCTTCTTGCAATTTGCCAATTCAGCCCACCCTAATAACAAGTACTATTGATTATGAACATTATAATAAGCTCTCTTTCTTAGATATTGAAGTGTCACGTAATACAGACGGTTTTAACACCTCAAGTTTTAGAAAAAAGACTTTTACTGGACTAGGGACAAATTTTTACAGTTTTTCTAGTTTTAACTTTAAAGTAAACGCTTTATATACCCTTTTCCATAGGGCCTATTCTCTCTCCTCTGGGTGGTCTGAATTTCACAATGAGATTACTGTTTTACAACAACACTTCACTGATAACTGCTATCCAGCTAAGGTTTTCCTCAAATACCTAAACAAGTTTTTAAATAATAAATTAATAGAGAAAAACAACAGACCAACTGCTCCTAGAATGCCTTTCTTTGCTAGTGTCCCGTTTATCAGTGATACAACGTTATATACCCTAGCTAAGCGTTTAATGCGAAAACATTGTCCGGCCATAAAAGGCCAACTGATCATAAGAAACTCATTAACTATTGGGTTTTTATTTAGATATAAAGAAACACTGAACCCTCTTTTGACTTCTAATGCGGTCTATTTATTTTCGTGTCCCAAATGTAATTTGGGAAATTATGTCGGGGCCTCACGTAGGCTTCTTAAAGTCCGCATTGATTGCCACAGGGGGGAGAGTTACAGAACAGGTGTCCGGTTGTCTTCACCAGAATTCTCGAACATTCGAGAACATTCAAATAAATGCAAATTTAATATAGAATACAGACACCTTAAAATCATTACACGGGCTTCCTCTCCTCAACAGCTTGCTGTCTTCGAATCGCTTTCCATAAAAACAACCGCTAACCGTCTTTACCTGGCATAATTATATTTACTTAGGACTTTTCCTTCTTCCTCTGGTCACTCGTCTTCTTCCCTTCACTTGAAATGATAATTTTCTTAGCATTGTTGTACGTTTTCTGTGAATTTTAAATGTAGGTTGGTTATTAGGATGAGTCTTTTTATTATGTTTTATGTGTATGTATCCTTTTTACAGCCGTGATGATGGGGCTGCACCCCCAAACGTTGCTCAATAAAGCCTTTTAAATTACCAGAAGACGTCTCCCTTGCTTCCTTAAGAAAATATATACACACACACACACACATATATATATATATATATATATAATATATATATATATATATATATATATATATATATATATATATATATATATATATATGTGTGTGTGTGTGGGTGTGTGTGTACGTGCGTGTGTTTGTGTGTTCGCATGGGTGTGTGTGTTTGTTAGCTCGAGCGCACGCTTGGATGTGTGTATCGAAAATAGCGTACATCTCACAGAGTACAAGTTGAATTTATACGGAAAAAAAGTTAATGGACAGGTATTTTCCCAACCTGAATGTAAGAATCTGTTATATACCGACACTAATAAGAAATACACCATAGAAATCATATGATTTAATAAAAAAAAAAAATAATAAGAAAAATACTCCTACACAATCTCGTGTCAGGCGAGGCCAACTTACGAGGAGGAAAATACTTGGTATTGGCCAGAAACAATACAATTGGAAATTCTATTGTCAAGACTCTTTCCCGACCTTGCACGTGATTATCAGAGCTCCTCTGTCAGGGATCTGTTATACAAGCCTTGGAGCGGACAATATTCACATGTTTTTAAAAAAAAAATCATTACTGGCCGGTTGTATTTATTTTGGAAGTAGCTTATCATTTGAATAAAGAACTAGAGGATGGAGAAGAAGATTACTTGGCTCTCTCTCTCTCTCTCTCTCTCTCTCTCTCTCATATATATATATATATATATCATATATATATATATATATATATATATATATATATAATACACGTATAATTGGTTTATTCACTAAAGAAATACAGGGCGCTGATACTGTTTTGAATTAACCAGCTAATTCAAAGGGTCAAAATTATTTGTCTGCTCAATAACCGGAACCTGTCTATGTATATGTATTGTATATGTATATTACATATATATATATATATATATATATGTGTGTGTGTGTGTGTGTGTGTGTGTGTGTGTGTGTGTGTGTCGTATATTCCTCATCTTATCATGACGGTTCTTTCAGCGTCCCCTCAACCTTATTCCCTTCGCTGTCAGCCTATAGCTGCGTCTCCCTCTTTATTTTTGCTGTGTCAGGCGTTGCCTAGCAACCCACAATCTGCCTTTTGAAAGAGGAAAGTTTCCGACTCACTTTAAAAGAAATTTTTCATGAAAGGAAGATCGAACTACAAACGCTGGAGAAATGATTGGTTCTGAAGTTTTCCTTTCGCCGATGACAAATGCTTCATATGTCAGGTTTTAGGTTGAGTGCTTGTCATTCATTTACATTGCACATATAGATACAAAAGTATACTAGATTCCTATCCTTTCTGTTATATTGGGGGGCGAATCTTATTCATACTACGAAAAAGATTATCTGTATTGTACGATACAGAGATTAATATGAGTGACGATAATGGCTCTCAATTGCGGTCCCTTTCATTATGTAAAACACTTTTTTCTAATTATTGTTTTCATTGAATCTGTATTCATCTGCTTTACTTTTAAAGCCAACAGGTTTTATCTTGTGGCCAGTACAGTTTAACTATAACCATATAGACTTTCTTTATGAAGTTCTTAGTATCGACGGCATCCAATGTATGACAGGAAATTTGAATTCGCGAAGATTCATGCCCAATGAAGACGAAATTTGATGAATGGAATATTGTATAATGGAGTAATAAAACTGAAAAAAAATATGACACTAAAATATGATCTTTCAGCGATATAGTACCATGCAAATTTTTCTCGCTTAGACTTTTGAATGCATCTTTTCATATATTTCATTATTAGCAGTCACTGGTAAACAAAGGTAAATGAGATAGGTTTCAGTAAACAGGATAATAAGCTATACAGTTTTTGTAATTCGTAAAGAAAAATGCGTTAATTTGCTTCGATAATATTTTATTCTTGATATTTATTTGAAATGCAAACTTACTCAAAACATACCAGCTTTCTAATAGGTCATCACGTTTCCAAAAATACACACACTTCCCGATGCGAGAATATCTTCTTGTTCTTCATTTCCTAAGTTATTTCTTTTCCCTCAGAGATATTTCAATTCACGATATTGGTCTTTGGGAAAACCGGAAGACCTGCCCGCATTTCTTTGCATATTAGTTCCTCAAATGCGACTCTCATTCCGTTTGCAAAAGTTCCAATTAGTGCTTCTATAAAGGTTTTCTCTCCCTCTGTCTCTCTGTCTGATTAGAGTCGCGTGTCATCAACCGATATTGGTTCCCAGGAATTATAGAGTCCTATATTGACAAAGACTACCACAGCCAGGCATTTTCTTTTAATAATGAGAATATTCGCCAAATAAATGTTTCTCTTGATGGGGAAAGTTACCAAAATGAGTTTTCCTCATTTTGTAGCAGAATGTCTAAAAAGAGCGTTATTTCCTTTCATGACTCATAATCTTTGATTTCCTCACGGTTAAGAAGCTTTGTACTGCGGGTTGTTCACAATAAATGTGATTTGTAGTTAGGAGTTTGAAGTTCAGTATGTCAACAGTCCAGTGAATCAAGAAAATGTAAAATGAATTTTTGTCAATCACAACCATGATGTTATTTACCACCTTCCATTTCATTAGTTTATAGAACTGCCAAGAATAAATTACTAACAGAAGGTGCAAAGGTCATATTAACGACAATAAAAAATGCCAGAGAAGAGAGGAAGTTGTTTTACACAGAAGAATAGCTGCAGTTTTTAGCTTATAAAGTATCAGTATCTTATATACCAGGGATTATTAACCTTTCTTTGGTTGACTCCAGTACCAGACCCCAATGAATTACCCAGTATGGTTCCATACCACATTGGCTTTCGCTTAAGTCCACCTTTTCTTTAGTCCGATGTATTGCACAATATAAATTAATACACTCAGTTAATGCAATACTTTATGGTATGAATAGCTAGAAATAGAACATACAAGAAAATAAAAAACATTTATAGTTTTATATTTTTATTTATTTACATAATGTGCCCATGTATACACTGACACATTTAAATAAAACATATACAAATATCCAGAGATCAAGTCCCATACCCCCAGCATGTGGTTCTCATACCCACAATGGGTTATGAATACCCCATGTTAAGAACTCCTGCTATATACATTTAAACGTACTACAATTTTTCAGTGGGAAAGCACGGGAAATAAGAATGTCCAGTAATTCATTATGATTTGTGTGGATTGTAAGCAAGTGGCGCGTTAGAAATGTTCATTAACTTCCTAACTCTTCGTTTAGAAAATTATAGTCACTATCCATAGTAGAGTAGTAAAATAGGTTCCAGACGAAGTTTCGAATGGTGTCATAGGTCGGTAAAAGAAAAGTAAACTGCAATGAGTTGTAGAATTAAGTTTTATTGTTCCCAAGGATCGAGAACATTAAACAGGGTCTAAACTCCATATTATTAAGACAATCACTTGGATTTTATCGAGAACCAGTAAAGTTTAAGACAATGTCTTAATAAAGGTATCACGAAAAGCAATTGACCTTATAAAGCACTCGAGCCAAATGCTCCCCAGTGATCGTAATGACTTTTTAATTCTTTTCAGAGAGACTTTACTTCTCAGGGTAAACATTCTTCGGACATTTTTTATACTCTTGTCTCACTTGGTAGTTCGACAGAAATCCCTTCAACCGTGACGTCGTTTCCGCAGCGATGTAGGTCAATGTGACATCATGTAGACCTCATTTACTTGGAGTTGACGTCAACAACAAAAACCAGAAGACGCTGAATTTTGTTAACTTTGCCTCATCGTCTGTTATTTCCATTAATTCCATTCCATTCGTTCGTTTTTTTAGATATCTAATGGTTATGACGTCCTTTATTCAATTGATGTTCATCATTTATAAGCATTTGTGAATACGAGACTCTTTCCGTTAATTATCAAAGTATCGCCTTTGCTCTCGTTAACCTTTTAATAAGTTAACCAAAACGTTAACCAAACGTTGACCGTTAAGAAAACCTGAAGGTAAACATATAACGAATCACTGTGGAAGGAGACGTAGCAATGTTGGCTAAGTAAATGGCTGTTCGGTTTATAATGTCCTTTAACAAGAATTGTGACTCTTATCACTAAGCATAGCAGTTTTTGTTTAACCTTGCAAGATTTCTGTCTGGAAGACTGGAAGTGCTGGAGAAACTGGAGGGTTTGCTGGGGAGTTGTAGATGCCGCGTGCGTATTAGCACTTGATGCTAAAAGTTACACACACACAAACATATATTTATGGCTGTACATACAAACATTCATACACAGACACTCACACAAATATGTACATACATATACATGTATATCAAAAGTAATAATTACTTCACAAAAAGTAAAACAATATCTCAGCAGTGCACCGTCTCTCTCTCTCTCTCTCTCTCTCTCTCTCTCTCTCTCTCTCTCTCTCTCTCTCTCTCGTATGAAAGTCAGTCTACATGAGAACCTACCTGTTGTCCCTTATCAATCCACAGGGATGCGGGGCCGTCTTCACTTCTCTGTTCATTCCGAATCCCGCATTCTTTTCATGAAGAAGATAATGCCCCCCTAATGAAGAATAAGAAAGAAAGAAAGAAATAGGAAGAAGGAAAAGAGGGGGAGAAAGAATGAAAGCGAATCCTCCAGACGAAAGGAATTCTTAGGGAAAGCCCGTCTCT
>NC_061100.1:23702539-23710039 GCF_015104395.2 Macrobrachium nipponense | reverse complement strand
GACCGTGATTCATATATACGCATTAAGCTACAAATGTCCTTTAATATCTAATTCACAACGTGATAGCTGTGTGGTAGAGAGTCTCACTGTGCGCCCTGATTTCTTGGTTCCAAGGTAGAGTGAATTAGTTATCAAAGGAAATTTGTACCCTGATTCGTATATATATTATATATATATTATATATAATATATATATATATATATATATATAATAGAGAAATAATCTGATAGAGTAAAAATAGCAATATTAAATAAAATAAACAATCAGAAGCACCGAGAAGGATAATTTTCCACCAATTTTTTTGTAATCCGCATCTGACGTTTGCATCTACCTAACAATATTTTCATAAAACAGCGTCCCTAATAATCTGAAAAGATCCCTATATATTTAATGCATTCGGCCCTAGCCTTCTTTACTATCTTGTCATCCTAAGGCGAACGTTCGCAATAGCTCCTGAAATAAAGCTTATTATGATTCTGCCATTATGCAATTGAATGGAGGAATCTTTTGTGCAAAAATATTCCTTTAGTAATCAAATTCCCAAAATAGCATTGACCATTTGTCACCAGAAGGATCCTTTTATATCCTTTTATATTGCTATTTCTGGATGATTTCCACTGAATGCGCTCCATGACGCATGGAACTTATCACACAGAGGGATAGAAATTAATTATAGGGTAGGGTTTCTTCACACATAAATAGTAATACTTCCAGTAGGAGAAAGAATATGTCCTTATCATTTTTCAGCATCAGTGAATAAATTCACTGCTGCTTGACGTATTTGATCGAGAGTTTAATTCAACCCGAATTCAAAACATTTCTCGTTATATGGATAGGAGCCATTGGTGTCGCAAACATCCCATATCTAATATTGATATAATTATAACTTTCTGAAGGAAGAAGACTGGATCAGAATGACTCAGTGGTTGATGTAAATAATTATTGAGAAACTGCATATCTGAGACGTCCTCTGGAAAGCCAGTTTAAAGTTGGAAATTTCCTTAATTAACATGAGAAATAAGATAGAAACGACAATATTAAAAAAAAATGAATTATAAATTCCGAGGAACATAACTAAGTCTCTATTTTAGAAGCGTTGCATTATCTTATTCAGTGTCACTTTTTAAGCAGAAAATATAAATGGAATTTAGAATATCCTCAAAGCACATATAAACAACTGACAAAGATCACCGAAGTAAGTTTCTCGTATACCAACACTTCTTCTTCTTGCAGCTTATCCCTATTCGGGGACGTCGTTTTTAATGAGTCTCTTCCATATACCTCTGCCCTCTGTCATATCCTCCCTTACTCCCTCCTCTCTCTACATGTGGTGTATATTATATATATATTATATATATATATATATATATATATATAGTATATATATATTAGGATATATTATATATATATATATATATACTATATATAATCTATATATATATATATATATATATATATATATATATATATATATATATACATATATATATATATATATATAGATATATATATATAATATATATATATATATATATTTTCAAAGACAAAATCACCTAGGTAGTTTGAAAATCGTAAGTTTGTTTTTTTTTTAAACGAACGATTAATATTCTTGTGGCCCAAATTCCCCTAAATCACACACTTCGTAGAACAACCATTCTCGACTGGTTGTCTTTAGCAATTCCTTGATTCCTACCGTCGCGTCTTTGATCCGGGAAATAAAACGAAAGACCTCTGATTGACATCTCCACAGACGGGTCGAAAATTGAATGGGTGACTTTCGAACCGCAAATGAAAAGTAGATTAAATCCCGAGAAATCAACTTCATCTTTTAGAGAAACGATTTCACACTTACCCGACTTACAATTACAAAAGTGTCAATGATCGCAGGTTACATATATATTGAAGGTATTGGACCGGAGGACATTCCTTAATACCGCCGCCTTTGGAGCGTCCTTAGTAGCGTGCCTTTTACTTTACCTCCTTTCATATTCTCTTCTGCCATCTGACTTTCCTTAACCCTCTTTTAACAGTTTGATTGATAGTGCAACTGCGAGGTTTTCACTTCTCTTACACATTTCAAGCCTTTACTGTCATTTTTCGTTTCAGCGCTGAATGACCTCATAGGTCCCAGTGCCTGGTCTTTCTAAATTCTATATTCAATTCCATTCAATTATTTGTTTCTCTTAACGAAAAGTTAATTTATTCTAACGTATTTTCCCCTTTCCTTATGACTCCCCACTATTATATCAAATAAAATTTCTAATAATTCATTTGCCTATTCTGGTGGTTTGGTTTGGTTTTATGTATATGCTAAAACATTGCGAGAGGACATGAGTGTTTAGGCATTCTTATGTAAGTTTATGCTTATGTTGCGAAGCGGCGATTGATTGAAACGGTAATGTTTATAAATACTAAAGTCAGTTATTTAACTGATTCCAGATCGTTATTAGTTAAACGTCGAAAATTCTCCTCTTCCTACGTAAGAGTAAGTCGGATTGTGGTCTGTGCTATTCCATTTACCTTGAAATATTCCCTCAAAAAAGTGCTCTGTACTGTGGTCGCCTACAGCCTATTTTTCCAGACACCATTTTCCCTTTATTTGTAAATTGTCTGCTGTGCTTTACATAAACGTTGTTACGGTGGGTGTTCATAAAAAGTAAAAGGACACCATAATCTTTTACCACCATTCGGTCCCCATCATCTTATACGATCGTATCCGCTGGGAATAAGAGGTGCCAATTATCGACCTCGTCGTGTGAGAAGATATTGATCCTTCTGAGGGCCCGGGGACCATATAGCTATCAGAGATAGGTTGGGCATTAGGTTTTATAATAAATATATATATATATATATATATATATATATATATATATATATTTTTGTTTGTTTATCACAGTCCTCCACTTCGACTGGGTGTATTTATAGTGTGGGGTTCCGGGTTGCATCCTGCCTCCTTAGGACTCCATCACTTTTCTTACTATGTGCGCTGTTTCCGGGAGCAAACACTTTTGCATGAGTCCTGGAGCTACTTCAGCCTCTATTTTTTCCAGATTCCTTTTCAGGAATCTTCGAATCGTTCCTAGAGTTCCTATGATTATGGGTACACTTTCCACTGGCATATCCCATATCCTTCTTATTTCTATTTGAAGGTCTTGATACTTATCGATTTTCTCCTTTCTTTCTCTTCAACTCCGGTGTCCCATGGTATTTCGACCATATTATTATTATTATTATTATTATTATTATTATTATTATTATTATTATTATTATTATTATTATTATTATTATTATTATTATTATTATTATTATTATTATTATGAAAAATTCCTTTATATTCACTTTTCATAAAGAAATTCGCTAAAATATATATTATCTCATTTTATTGTTTTTCTGCTAAATTTTAGTTTTATTGACCTCTCATTTATAAACCTTTTTATCCAGAAGAATTAGGAACTCATTGCATGAAAAGGAGTCTATCATTATATTGCAATAAGAGAAATGAAAAACAATGAAATAAGTAAACAAAGGTCTCACAGAATCTTCCTTGCGCCCCTTGAGCAAAAATCTATCCACAATCGATTATATTTGCCCAGACAAATCTCATTTCTTTCCCTGAATGTATTCAGCATTTTTTGTTTCTTTCCCATTCGATGCTATTTCCCCGTCAGAAAGCGAATTACTAGATCTTCTATGATAAAAATTCTGTGTTTTTTTTTTATTTTGTTACTTTTTCATTTGATATTCGAGTTATGTTCTCAAAATCCGTTTAATATTCCTTTTCGACTGATTTTGTCTATAAAAATATTCTCAATATCTACTAAGTTGAATGAAATGAGATATTAGCCTGCTTTTTTGTGAACTGGTATCTCAAACGTTTCAAAATGAACAGAACATAACTATATCCTTTTAACATATGAATGTAAAGCTGGTCTTGCTTTACAAACAGTAAAAGCGTTACCTTTCAAAATCTATAAAAGGTGAATTGTATTATAATAATATTTTTAGAGTATGACGAGCAAACTGTCGGTCATCTTAGATGAATTTGTTGATGCTATCTTATGTTTAGTCAGCCCAATAAAGTAAAAGAACTTGACAGATGTTAAGCATAACCTTTTTTCAAGCATTTCAGAGGATTTTTTATATCTATGATTTGCCTTTTTGTTAGTATTAATTCTTGTTTCGGAGTTTTGAATGGCATTAATCATACATACGTTTTGAGATTGTATATCACACTTTTACTTTTTAGGAAATTCTAAGCTTGCAGTATATGTAATGTCATATATTTTAGGTAGCATTATGTATGGATATATATATATGTTATATATATATATATATATATATATATATATATATATCATATATATATATACACGTGTTTGTGTGTGTGATAACTCAGTAATTTTTGCCTAGATTTATAATAACAAAATTCCCATTTACTTTTCAAACAAAATTTTACCCAAGTGTCTGATCCTTTACCTGATGAGCTTTATTATCATTTTCATAAACTTCAAAGACAGGAAAATTATTATACTGCAGCATCCAAAAATCATAATGATCCAGCCATATTACTGTAAAAAAAAATCTATTTTTTACAGCCTCTCCAAAACAAAACGTCAGAAAGGATATCAAATCACGTGTGTCAGCGTGCAAATAGAGAGACACACTCACATTCATCTGAAAGCAGAATTCTGAAACCTTTCCTCCCCCAAACCCCCAAAGACCCGGCCTAAATAAAAACAACTTCCTTCTGACTTTATTTTGGACTTTCAAGTGTCAAGACAATGTCCTCACGTGACGCCGTGGGTCCGCATACGAAATTTCCCTCCGCCTTCTTGCACCCCGTTTGTACCCAGCTTTTATTTCTTTTTTCCTCCCCCTGTTTCTTTTCTGAATCTCTCCTCTCTCCTCTTTATCGTTTTTTTTTTATTTTTTTCTCTCCCACGTCGCAGGAGTCAACAGAATGAAGTAGTGATAACTGGTATGGAAAAGAAATAAGTGAATGTTGGTCATAAAATTATGTGAATGTTTGTATCAGAAATAGGTAAATGTAGGTAGCAGATATAAGTGGATTCTGGTCATAGAAATAAGTGAATATTGGGGGGAAGAGGGGTTTGAAAGAGGGTGGGAGGGTGGGCGGGGTGGGGTGGGGGTGGGGTCGCCGGACTGCTTGTTCTAAGGATTACTAAGAGCGGAGAGACCGACCCAGTGGGGAAGAAGAAGAAGAAGAACAAGAAGAAGAAGGAAGAAAAAGCGCACGCGCGCGCGAGAGAGAGAGAGAGAGATCTTGGTAGCTTTGTATATATGAAAATTTAGATGAACAAAGTCTGTAAGTCAAATTGGAGTGAATGAAAGTCTATCTAATCTTGCAATTACATTCGTTATCAGAGAGAGAGAGAGAGAGAGAGAGAGAGAGAGAGAGAGAGAGAGAGCGAAAGAAAGTGCTTCAGGGTCAAGCAACACCCTACACTTAAATTGTACGTATACTTTGAATCACAAGTCGAAGGAAATTTAAGTACAATGTTTTTTTTTATACTAATTCCTTCCATTCTATCGAAATCTTTTATCGGCAATTGGTTCCCTAGTATCCTCCAGTCCCAAATCTCATTGTATTTCTGTAACTTGTTCTTCCTTCTATTTGTAGGCCAGGATACCATTTCCTATCACAGTTTATAGCCCAAGGTCACAGCCTGTATGTTTTTTCAGTTCCTCTCCTTTCATTATGCGTTTTACGCTGTATGCACTCATATCTTCATCCAATGATTTTGCTTGGGAGAGCAAATGCCTAGCGTATATGACCTAGCTTACCCTTAGACATTTTACTCCCTGCAGGATAAGAAGACCATATGTGTGTTGCTAAGTTTATGGTATATTATTATAATGGACAATCATTTTGTGTGATTCCTTACAGACCAGAGAACTTCAATGGCTATCTGTGTCCCCAAATTGACTCTATGGTAGTAAGGGAGAAATATCGTTTAAGGAGGAATCTTTTAAACTGAATTTTATTTATTTCATTTAATTTATTTTAGTCCCACATTGAATCTATGTAGTAAGGCAGAAATAACGTTTAGGGTGACATCTTTTAAACTGAATTTTATTTTTTATTTTTTCGCTACTTTGTGTTTTCTCGTCGATTCTAATTACCCTGATTTCTTGGGTGAGGTTCAGACCGAAACGGAAAGAAACAATGTTTCTTGAATCCATCTGGTCATTGTCTTAAAAACTCTTATTACTTTATTCTCATAATAATCATACACTATCTAGCTGAGTGTAGGTCAGTAACCCGATGGAACGTTACGTGAAATTCAGCTAAACAACTGGTATGTCTTATTAATTGCCTGCAACCAACCGCATTTGATTAACTACCAATTATTTGGTTAATTGTTTGAAAAAACAAGACGTAATTACTCAAAATAAACATTAGTTATAGAGAGAGGATGAGAGAGAGAGAGGAGAGAGAGAGAGAGAGAGAGAGAGAGAAGAGAGAGAGAGATCTTTCCTAATGATCTAACCAATTCACGCCAGGAGACACATTGAACATACAATATCATTTAAAACATCCGATAAAATATTAAACTTTTATATGATATTCTACAATATCAACTCTGACATAAAACTTAAAAATTATCGTAAACTATGAAATCTCAATAAAATGAGAAAAAAAAACTACTTAAAAAGTACTTTTTTTGAAACTATCAACACGTCATGCCAAATGGCAACACCGCCTTCTCATTAATCCAGATGTTACGTTTATCGTTTTCTATATACATTTATGAATGTATATACAAATATACATGTATACACACAAACACGCTTATACCACATATATAGATAGTACATATATATATATATATATATATATATATATATATATATAGTATATATATATATATATATATATATATATATATATATATATATATACATATATATATATATATATATATATATATATATCTATATTTACATTTCGGGACTGCTGCTGTCTCTCTCTTCATCTATCTGAAGAGAGAGACAGCAGTCTCTGAAATATAGTATTTTCTCTCTCTATATATTTAGCGTTTTTACGGGCTCCTTTCATTATATATATTATATATATATATATATATATATATATATATATATATATATATATATATATATATATATATATAATACTATACTATATTTCAGGGACTGATGCTGTCTCTCTCTTCATCTATCTGGAGGGAGAGACAGCATCTCTGAAATATAGCATTTTCTCTCTCTATATTTTAGCGTTTTTACGGGCTCCTTTCTTATATATATATATATTATATATATATATATATATATATATATATATATGTGTGTATATATATATATATGTATATATATATCATATATATATATATATATATATATATATATATATATATATATACTATGTTTCAGGGACTGATGCTGTCTCTCTCTTCATCTATCTGGAGAGAGAGACAGCAGTCTCTGAAATATAGCATTTTCTCTCTCTATATATTTTAG
>NC_061100.1:23694402-23699539 GCF_015104395.2 Macrobrachium nipponense | reverse complement strand
TAAAAAAAAATAAGAAGAAAAATACTCCTACACAATCTCGTGTCAGGCGAGAAATTCTTGTAGTCTTGGTGACTGGGGAGGCCAACTTACGAGGAGGAAAATACTTGGTATTGGCCAGAAACAATAAAATTGGAAATTCTATTTGATCTCGTTGTCAAGACTCTTTCCCGACCTTGAAACGTGATTATCAGAGCTCCTCTGTCAGGGATCTGTTATACAAGCCTTGAAGCAGACAATATTCACATGTTATATATATATATATATATATATATATATATATATATATATATAGTATATATATATATATCATATATATATATATGCAATACAGGAAATAGGATTTTGTTTTTTAATAAAAAGGCGCTGCTTATCTCTCTCTCTCTCATATTATATATATATATATATATATATATATATTATATATATATATATATATATATATATTATATATATATATATATATATATATACAGTTTGGGCAAAATGATTGACGCCGTCAATTATTTTTGCCAAAAAGGGCAGCAACGTTCTCGACTCCAGTATTGGCCGAATTAAATGTCGTAAACATACGTCTGGCAATCACGTACCCTTCATTTTCCCTCTCACAAACACCCGTCCCCCCTACCCTTGATGTTGCGTGGGTGAGAGGCCTCTGTTGCCTAGTAAAATTACTTTGTGAAACCTGTTTTGCACGCAAAGTTACCTGTGGTTTTTGCAGTGTAGTGGCTGGATTATGCCGGGTAATAAGCACATGTTACTGAAACACAGGTTGCTCAGGTAGTTGCTTTATACAAGCATAAAGTGTCAACTCCGAAAATGCTGCTAGTGTCGGTGTGACAGTCAGAACTGCCCAGCACTGGATTAAAAAGTTCAAGGATGGGGGCGAGAGGGCCCAACCCAAGGTTGGAACATCGACAGGGAGAAAGAGGAAACTAACCAACAGAGACCTCGGTTTTCTTCGAATTGGCTATTGAGAAGAATCCAAGAGTTCTCTAAAACAGCTGAAGGAGCAAAACAGGAAAATCTTCAGTCATATCTGTGCCAAAAAGCCCTAAGAAAGTACATGAAGGACGGCTTAGGTTACCGTTGTCTTGCTGCCACCAAGAAAAAACCGCTCCTGACGAGGCGTCGCATTAGGAATCGCCTATCATACGCTAGGCGTATGTTGAAGAATTTAACCCTCCAGCACTTTAAAAGGATCCTTTATAGTGACGAAGTCACATTCAGTGTCTCCTCAGGCTCCTTCAAGGATGGTTTACCGATCCCGTAGTAGTGACCCTTACCGGGAGAAGTACGTGAATACGACCACGAAACACCCTGATTCTTTGATGTTCTGGGGTTGCTTTTCATACCACGGTAAAGGGGCGTTGGTAAAACTGCCCAAGAATGTTACTATGAACCAGTACAACTACTCTGAACTCAACCAGTACAACTACCCTGAGCTGTTAATGGAATATTTGGTACTGTCAATGGTCAAATGTAATGCAAAGGTGTTCATGCAGGACGGTGCTCCTTGTCATAGGGCAAAAACTGTCACAGATCTCCTTAAATTCTGTAAAATCCCTTTTCTTGGTGACTGGCCTGGCAATAGCCCCGATCTCAATCCCATTGAGAATTTGTGGGGCATCATCAAAGCACAATTAAGGGACCGCGACACCTCCAGTCTCAAGAAACTAGAGAGAGAGGTCAGAGACATTTGGGGAGGGAGAACTTTCCCGAAACCATCCTTGGAAACTTAGCCAAGAGTGCTTCCAGGACGACTTCAAGCAGTTAAAAAAGAAGCGAAGCGTGGGGGTCGCACCAAGTATTAGAAACCCTAAAAAACATCAATCAAGCACATCACAGCATCGTAATGAATAAGTATTCCGAGGTATTGCGTGCATGCAGTAGGATCTATTGGACGCGTCAATCATTTTTACCCAAACTGTATATATACACGTATAATTGGTTTATTCACTAAAGAAATACAGGCGCTGATACTGTTTTTGGAATTAACCAGCTAATTCAAAGGGTCAAAATTATTTGTCTGCTCAATACCGGAACCTGTCTATGTATATGTATGTATATGTGTATATACATATATAATATATATATATATATATATATATATATATATATATATATATATAAATGTGTGTGTGTGTGTGTGTGTGTGTGTGTCGTATATTCCTCATCTTATCATGACAGTTCTTTCCAGTCTCCCTCAACCTTATTCCCTTAGCTGTCAGCCTATAGCTGCGTCTCCCTCTTTATTTTTGCTGTGTCAGGCGTTGCCTAGCAACCCACAAATCTGCCTTTTGAAAGAGGAAAGTTTCCGACTCACTTTAAAAGAAATTTTTCATGATAGGAAGATCGAACTACAAACGCTGGAGAAATAATTGGTTCTGAAGTTTTCCTTTCGCCGATGACAAATGCTTCATATGTCAGGTTTTAGGTTGAGTGCTTGTCATTCATTTACATTGCACATATAGATACAAAAATATACTAGATTCCTACATCCTTTCTGTTATATTCGGGGGCGAATCTTATTCATACTACGAAAAAGATTATCTGTATTGTACGATAC
The DNA here is from genome assembly GCF_015104395.2 of Macrobrachium nipponense. Classification (NCBI taxonomy): domain Eukaryota; kingdom Metazoa; phylum Arthropoda; class Malacostraca; order Decapoda; family Palaemonidae; genus Macrobrachium; species Macrobrachium nipponense. The sequence continues at coordinate 23,696,973 of NC_061100.1, read as the reverse complement.
AGAGATTAATATGAGTGACGATAATGGCTCTCAATTGCGGTCCCTTTCATTATGTAAAACACTTTTTTCTAATTATTGTTTTCATTGAATCTGTATTCATCTGCTTTTACTTTTAAAGCCAACAGGTTTTATCTTGTGGCCAGTACAGTTTAACTCTCCATATAGACTTTCTTTATGAAGTTCTATGTATCGACGGCATCCATATGAAATTTGAATTCGCGAAGATTCATGCCCAATGAAGACGAAATTTGATGAATGGAATATTGTATAATGGAGTAATAAAACTGAAAAAAAAATATGACACTAAAATATGATGTTTCAGCGATATAGTACCATGCAAATTTTTCTCGCTTAGACTTTTTAATGCATCTTTTCATATATTTCATTATTAGCAGTCACTGGTAAACAAGGGTAAATGAGATAGGTAATTCGTAAAGAAAAAGGCGTTATTTTGCTTCGATAATATTTTATTCTTGATATTTATTTGAATTGCAAACTTACTCAAAACATACCAGTATTCTAATAGGTCATCACGTTTCCAAAAATACACACACTTCCCGATGCGAGAATATCTTCTTGTTCTTCATTCCTCAGTTATTTCTTTTCCCTCAGAGAGATTCCAATCCACGATATTGGTCTTTGGGAAAACCGGAAGACCTGCCCGCATTTCTTTGCATATTAGTTCCTCAAATGCGACTCTCATTCCGTTTGCAAAAGTTCCAATTAGTGCTTCTATAAAGGTTTTCTGTCCCTCTGTCTCTCTGTCTGATTAGAGTCGCGTGTCATCAACCGATATTGGTTCCCAGGAATTATAGAGTCCATATTGACAAAGACTACCACAGCCAGGCATTTTCTTTTTATGAGAATATTCGCCAAATAAATGTTTCTCTTGATGGGAAAGTTACCAAAGAGTTTCTCATTTTTGTAGCAGAATGTCTAAAAGAGCGTTATTCCTTTTCATGGACTCATAATCTTTGATTTCCTCACGGTAAAGAAGCTTTGTACTGCGGGTTGTTTACAATAAATGTGTTTTGTAGTTAGGAGTTGAAGTTCAGTATGTCAACAGTCCAGTGAATCAAGAAAATGTAAAATGAATTTTTGTTCATTCAGAACCATGATGTTATTTATCTTCCATTTCATCAGTTTATAGAACTGCTAGGAATAAATTACTAACAGGTGCAAAGGTCATATTAACGACACAAAAAAATGCCAGAGAAGAGAGGAAGTTGTTTTACACAGAAGGATAGCTGCAGTTTTTAGCTTATAAAGTATCAGTATCTTATATAGCAGGGATTATTAACCTTTCGGTGACTCCAGACCCCCAATGAATTACCCAGTATGGTTCCATACCACATTGGCTTAAGTCCACTTTAGTCCTATGTATTGACAATATAAATTAATACACTCAGTTTAATGCATACTTTAGGTATGAATAGCTAGAAATAGAACATACAAGAAAATAAAAAACATTTATAGTTTTATATTTTTATTTATTTACATAATGTGCCCATGTATACACTGACACATTTAAATAAAATATATACAAATATCCAGAGATCAAGTCCCATACCCCCAGCATGTGGTTCTCATACCCACAATGGGTTATGAATACCCCATGTTAAGAACTCCTGCTATATACATTTAAACGTACTACAATTTTTCAGTGGGAAAGCACGGGAAATAAGAATGTCCAGTAATTCATTATGCTTTGTGTGGATTTTAAGCAAGTGGAGCGTTAGAAATGTTCATTAACTTCCTAACTCTTCGTTTAGAAAATTATAGTCACTATCCATAGTCGAGTAGTAAAATAGGTTCCAGACGAAGTTTCGAATGGTGTCATAGGTCGGTATAGGAAAAGTAAACTGCAATGAGTTGTAGAATTAAGAGTTATTGTTCCCAGGGATCGAGAACATTAAACAGGGTCTAAACTCCATATTATTAAGACAATCACTTGGATTTTATCGAGAACCAGTAAAGTTTAAGACAATGTCTTAATAAAGGTATCACGAAATGCAATTGACCTTATAAAGCACTCGAGCCAAATGCTCCCCAGTGATCGTAATGACTTTTTAATTCTTTTCAGAGAGACTTTACTTCTCAGAGTAAACATTCTTCGGACATTTTTTATATTCTTGTCTCACTTGGTAGTTCGACAGAAATCCCTTCAACCGTGACATCGTTTCCGCAGCGATGTAGGTCAATGTGACATCATGTAGACCTCATTTACTTGGAGTTGACGTCAACAACAAAAACCAGAAGACGCTGAATTTTGTTAATTTTGCCTCATCGTCTGTTATTTCCATTAATTCCATTCCATTCGTTCGTTTTTTTAGATATCTAATGGTTATGACGTCCTCTATTCAATTGATGTTCATCATTTATAAGCATTTGTGAATACGAGACTTCTTTCCGTTAATTATCAAAGTATCGCCTTTGCTCTCGTTAACCTTTTAATAAGTTAACCAAAACGTTAACTAAACGTTGACCGTTAAGAAAACCTGAAGGTAACCATATAACGAATCACTGTGGAAGGAGACGTAGCAAGTTTGGCTAAGTAAATGGCTGTTCGGT
>NC_061100.1:23674402-23689402 GCF_015104395.2 Macrobrachium nipponense | reverse complement strand
GCAACTGCGAGGTTTTCACTTCTCTTACACATTTCAAGCCTTTACTGTCATTTTTCGTTTCAGCACTGAATGACCTCATAGGTCCCAGTGCCTGGTCTTTCTAAATTCTATATTCAATTCCATTCAATTATTTGTTTCTCTTAACGAAATGTTAATTTATTTTAACGTATTTTCCCCTTTCCTTATGACTCCCCACTATTATATCAAATAAAATTTCTAATAATTCATTTGCCTATTCTGGTGGTTGGTTGGTTTTATGTATAATGCTAAAACATTGCGAGAGGACATGAGTGTTTAGGCAGTTCTTATGTAATGTTTATGCTTATGTTGCGAAGCGGCGATTGATTGAAACGGTAAGTTTATAAATACTAAAGTCAGTTATTTAACTGATTCCAGATCGTTATTAGTTAAACGTCGAAAATTCTACTCTTCCTACGTAAGAGTAAGTCGGATTGTGGTCTGTGCTATTCCATTTACCTTGAAATATTCCCTCAAAAAAGTGCTCTGTACTGTGGTCGCCTACAGCCTATTTTCCAGACCATTTTCCCTTTATTGTAAATTGTCTGCTGTGCTTTACATAAACGTTGTTACGGTGGGTGTTCATAAAAAGTAAAAGGACACCATAATCTTTTACCATTCGGTCCCCATCATCTTATACGATCGTATCCGCTGGGAATAAGAGGTGCAATTATCGACCTCGTCGTGTGAGAAGATATGATCCTTCTGAGGGCCCGGGTACCATATAGCTATCAGATTTAGGTTGGGCATTATGTTTTATAATATATATATATATATATATATATATATATATACATATATATATATATATATATATATATATATATATATATATTGTTATATTTGTTTGTTTATCACAGTCCTCCACTTCGACTGGGTGTATTTATAGTGTGGGGTTCCGGTTGCAATCCTGCCTCCTTAGGTAGTCATCACTTTTTTACTATGTGGCGCTGTTTCCGGGAGCAAACACTTTTGCATGAGTCCTGGAGCTACTTCAGCCTCTATTTTTTCCAGATTCCTTTTCAGGAATCTTCGAATCGTTCCTAGAGTTCCTATGATTATGGTACAATTTCCACTGGCATATCCCATATCCTTCTTATTTCTATTTGAAGGTCTTGATATTATCGATCCCTTTTCTTTCTCTTCGATTTTCTCCTTTCTTTCTCTTCAACTCCGGTGTCCCATGGTATTTCGACCATATTATTATTACTACTATTATTATTATTATTATTATTATTATTTTTTATTATTATTATTATGAAAAATTCCTTTATATTCACTTTTCATAAAGAAATTCGCTAAAATATATATTATCTCATTTTATTGTTTTTCTGCTAAATTTTAGTTTTATTGACCTCTCATTTATAAACCTTTTTATCCAGAAGAATTAGGAACTCGTTGCATGAAAAGGAGTCAGTCTATTATATTGCAATAAGAGAAATGAAAAACAATGAAATAAGTATACAAAGGTCTCACAGAATCTTCCTTGCGCCCCTTGAGCAAAAATCTATCCACAATCGATTATATTTGCCCAGACAAATCTCATTTCTTTCCCTGAATGTATTCAGCATTTTTTGTTTCTTTCCCATTCGATGCTATTTCCCCGTCAGAAAGCGAATTACTAGATCTTCTATGATAAAAATTCTGTATTTTTTATTTTGTTACTTTTTCATTTGATATTCGAGTTATGTTCTCGAAATCCGTGAGCAGAAAAAATCACTTAGGACAAACGACCGTGTTATAAAAAATATTTATTTGCAATACAGAAACTAACATCTGTAGATTCATTTGAGAAATTTTTAATATGTAGTTGGTTGTCAGTTGATGCTAGTTCACTTGGAGTAGTAACTGCTTCTGGTCAGCAAACCTAAAAGCATTGGCAGATATACTCCTGTCCCAAGCTTCCCACTCCACCTTGAGCCAGCCCTAAAAGATAGATAAGTCTTTAACCACCCAATTCAAATTGGAAACTAGAATTTGTATAGAATTGTTTAAATGAAAATATAAATATAATTTTTTGACTACACTAAAATTTTGTTCAATATATAAAGGCAAATCAACAAATTAAATTCACCTCCAAAAAACAAATCTCAATTTAATATTAATTTCTAAAATTGCAAATCAAAAGCCAACAATTTCAATCATATTTTGACCTAATTAACAAATTAAATATATGTGATGAAGGCATCACTTAGAATATATGTTAAAAGGCCGAATTTCAATAAATAAGCAATTTATGGTCGACAATTGATAATTTTAATTAGAGTAGCCTATAAACAAACCTAGTTTCACGAGCGATTTTCAATTACTGTGCTCAAGGCTTTATTTATTTTTTGACTTGAGGATGATAAAAGTCACCAAGAAATGCCACTACTATTGTGCCAATCAATACAATGACCCACCTTATAGTGACTTCATAGGATGAAATAGAGAATGGATATGATAATTCCATAGCCATCACTGAGGTCGCCTCCATATTCATCAGACGAGGTTTAGACTTAATTCAATTCTTCATGGTGTTGCACTTAGTATTCATAGGACGGAACACAATGAGTCCCATCGTTGTAGAGTCCCGAAAAATGTCCAGCACTACGACGAAGAATATAAATCCTTAAAATATCCACAGGTAAGGTGAGGCGAGGGAGAGTCTTCACTCCTTGACGGTTGGTGTTGGACTGCTTTTTTTCTTCCGACCGTGACTTCGAGGTTCTTCGTAGAGTTGTTTGGCTCGGAATATTCAGAAAATTAGGTAGTTAGTAGTTATCTTTAACTCCTCTTTACTTTGGTTTGCACAACGAAGGTTGAGGTCAGTTAATTAGCACAATTTTATTTACGGTGATATTAGGAAAATAAAGCCTCAAACATTAATTGAACAAACCGGAATTAAATTAAAACAAACAAATTAAAGGAAACAAATTCAAAGAAATTATAAAGTAAACTACAGAGATAATTACCAATTCCAAGGAATGTTTCTCCATGTAAGGTAATTAACGATCATAAAGAAATTTTCTCAATCACCAAAAATAGCAATAAAAACTTTTTACAAAAAATGTTATAGGAATATATATTAGTATATATTTTTATACACTCCGAGGGGAGGGATTGAATTTTCATCTGAAAAATCAATGGAAAATAAATTTAAAACAAAAACTTAACTAGTAATATATACAGATTAAAGGTCTTCCCGTGAAAGAATTTCCTTAAGTTTTAGCCATGCTGTCAATGATCACTTGACATTAAAGGAATCAGGCTTGTCACATGACGCTTGACAAATCTTCGACTTTTACCTAGCATTACTTTAGCCCCAGTAACTTCATCGTAAATATTCTTAGTGAGCTCTTTAACAATTCCTATGGGGTAATCAATGGCTTTGGTCATATTTTCCTTAACTAGAAAACTAGATCTCCTACCTTTAACTGCTTATGTGGTACAGGTTTACCTATCCTTTTTACTTGTTGCTTGATATACAAGATGGTTTAAAAATTCATTATTATAGATGTCTATCAGCTTAGATTGTACTTTAACAAGTTTTTCATAGGAGTTCCTTATCAAATCCACTGGATCAACTGACCAATCGGATCTAAAGTAGTACCTTGCAACTGTGGAATGATATTCAATGTTACAAGATCGCGGCCATATAACAAACTTCTCCGGAGTTATGACTTCAGGCAATTCCTCCAGAGAATATTCTCTCAATGAGTCTTTAAAGGCTATAGGCCTGCGATTAATAAGTGCACTGTTTTAGATACATAAACTCAAAAAAATAAACAAAATCCTTCCTATGTATGGTAAAATGTTTTTACAATAGCTCCTTGTATCAGTCTTTTAGACAGCTTAACACAGATTTCAACTAATCCCCCAAGTTCACTGTTACCCTTATAATAGTGGTCAAATGATCTCATTCATATTATGCCTTCTCAGAAAATCTTTAGTTTCAAAATCAGAAAGAAAATCTCTATAATATTGGATCCAGCAGTCATTTGAGTTCCCAAATCAGAGACAATATACTCAGGCATTAAACCAAATTGATAAATGTGGAGCTGCAAGGCTCTAGCAAAATCCTCAACCGAGAGACTATCACACAGCTTTAGATTTACCGCTCTTGAACCACATGCAACTAATTACAAGGATCCATACCTTTTCTTTGGAATGTTCACTTTCTACATAAAAGGGTACCCATATGATCAATGTAAATATTACGGAATGGGACATTTGATGGATCAATTCTAACCTCACGATAAGAACTTTGATTTAATTTAATAGGTCTTTCCCTGAACCTTTTGCATCCATACAGGCCCTTATATACTTCTTTACTAAAGAAAATATATGGGGAATCCAAACAGTTTTCCTAATTTCTTGTAATAGACAGAATAACACCCTGCATGATGTAAGCTAAGATGTGTGTGCCATAATTAACAAAGGAACTAAGGGCTACACTTTGACATCAGCAGTGGAAAACCATACTCCCTGTATTTCCTAATTTTTCTTGATTTCTGTCACACTTACTTTTTACTCTCAGCAACCCTTTGTTATCTTGGTATACATTTAGCTGAGAAACCAAATGGTGGAATGTCACTTAATTTCTTTGAAGCAGAATTAAAAGTACTCAAAAATCTCAGGAACAGACTTCTCTGGTCCAACAGAATTACTCTATGAGATGCCTCCCTGTAATAGTTAAAATCAGCAGAGTGAAGAAACAAATGAGAATACTTGTCTGGATGTTTGCGAACTAAGGAGGTTTTCAGACAATTTACAAATTTTAACACTAAAGCATTAATATTAACCAGCTTACCAAAACTAGATACCTTTTCAGGAGGAATTAATTGATAAGGATCAGTGCCTTGAATTTCAACATAACCTGCAAATTTTTTTACCCTTTCAGAATAATCTGGGTCTGGAACCAGTACTGTAAAGAATATCTCTACTAATAGTGTTATCTGATGCATCAGTCAAAAATTCTGGTCCGTGATAAAATTAGTCTTAGTTAACTGATTATGAGAAATAGGTCTGGTTACACAGTCTGCTGGGTTCTGCACACCTGAAACAAAAGAAAACTCCACCTGACGTGCCTCACACAAGTTAGCAATGTGTTCTAGTCTATTAAGAACAAACACTGAGCGTTTCTGCATTTTATCAAGCTTATGTACATACGAGTTGACCCAGCTAACCGTAACCAGACTGTCAGAGTACATTCGCAGTTTATTAATCTTTATAGCTTCAATGCACCGATCTCCAGCATATCTTGATATATATCAATTAAGCACTCTGTACCCAAAGACAATGCTTGTAGCTCAAGAGGACGGGAATGGATTTTGACTCCAATTGTTTGTTGACAATCTTCGATTTTGACATTACGAAAGAAAAACAACATTTGTATAAAGTTAAGAAGGTAAATGACGCAACCAAACATGACCTTACTACTGTCGGCAATCCTACAAGATCATATAAATCCTACCCTATTTCCAACATTTCTGTCCAACTTAACTGGTGGAGCAGAGTTTGCCTGCCTGGCAATACACGCCACTCCCTTACTTGAGAGTCTGTCAAGGTATCATCCCATCCCAAATTTCTCTGAACTTGCAAATCGTGCAAAAATAGCTTTGCTCTGTTCAGAAGGGGAGCATTAAAATTGTGCACATCAAAATGGCTAGCAATAGACTTCAAAATAAGTCTTCTTAGTGTTTGCTGAAATATCTAAAATGATTGCCTTGGTAGAAATCTTATCAGTGGAACGATGCCACTGAAGACCTAGCAGTTTAATAGGGTCAGAGGTCACTTTCATCAAAATCATCATCAATATTCTTCTTGTAGAGATAAACAATTTGTTGCAAACTGTTGCAAGTTAAATCTATAAGTTTTGAATATATCAGGAAGCACAGAATATGCCCACTTAAGATCAGCTTCTTCATCTGTAGTGTATGCCCCATTGTCCATATATATTAGTTGATATACAAGAGACTTCATCCTGTTTATTTGGAGTCCAGCGCTTCATCCAATATCAAAATTTTAAAGAGGGCCAACATGAGAATTGGGGGACTACATCTTAATCCGAACAAACTCAACCTAGAACACTTTATACCCTACTAATGAATAATCTGCTTTCTCAATATTTCTATACCAAAGAAACAGTAGTCTATTTTGATGCATTTTCTGTCAAAGCAATTTGCAATGATTGAATGCTTTTTCAAGATCAAAGCATAATAAAAACTTACCAAATCTTAACTGTAGGAGAGCGGAGGCTAACTTTTGGTTTAATGAAGGCCCAGGAAATATTGCCATGTTGTGACTAACTGCAGTTGGGGATTTAGAAACTTTTTTTCATACAAATTAGAAAGAAAAACTACACGGCATTTAGTGGTGTCCCTCTCTGGTTTAAAGACCCCCCATGAAAGGCATGAAACTATGCTCAGATGAGTATCCATAAAAATCCTCAGATTATCATTCTTTCTATGATGCCTAATGTCTCCTGAGTCTTAAAGGTGTCATTTACTAAGGCTAAATTATCAGTAATTTTTTCTAATTTTAGATGTAAGGGTTTTCAACACTGATTTGGCTAATTTGTAGTTGCGGCCTAGTAGATGACTAACTTTTGGGTTCCATAACAGTGGCATACACAATCTTCCATCAACAGTCTATGGGTTTCTTCTAAGCATACTCTATAAGCCTGTCATTCAGTTCTACATATCTTCATGATATTGACCTATGTCTTCCCCAACATAATATTTACAAGAGAGTTCTAAGCATTCATTTGTAGCCCTATTCAACTCAGATTCTATTATCTGACCATCATCATCAACAACTCATATGGTATAGAAGTCTCCAAGTCATTTAAAGCTGAAGATTCTACTGAAAACGTTTTCTTTAGTTCCTGTTGGAAGTACATTACAGCTTTTAACATATGTTGCATATTTGACTTCATGGAAGAACAAGGCTTCAAAGATCTTAAATTGCTCTTTAATTTTATTTATGTCTCCCTTTAGTAATATACCCAAGCATGTTATCAGAATAAATGGAGTCATTTTGATTTCCCAAACTACTATATCCTTTTCAGGGATACCAATGCAAGGACTGTGACCCTATATAAAATTTAATATTGTCTATCCTATCTGTAGAATTTAACAATCCCCGATCTGCTAGCTTTTATCCCCTTGAAACAAACCCACTGTATACTTCATTTAGCCCAGGTAACTGCAATGAAACATTCAATTGAGGGAAGACAAAATGCACATACAATGTAACTATTGCTACCCAATTGGCAATCAATTTCAACTTGTTTAGTCTTATAACTCTTAGAGGAATTAATACCATTAAATGGTTAAAGAAACTGCATTATTTTAAAACAAAACTTTCAAATTTAAATCTTGAGCCAAATTTTTCTTCAATGTAATTTGCTGACATCCATTGTCTTAAGGACCCTGAGATTGGTACCTTTAAATTGAAATATTAAAAGTTGGCAAAATTGTATATCCCTCACCTCACAATTTAAAACTCAGTTATAGCAGCAACACTACTGCTTGAACTACCAGCTACACCTCCATTACCACTCTCAGAGTTTCTAACTATCTGTACTGTTACTGGCTTTACTTTCTTTTTTCCTTTTCGGAATTTGGATTCTTTCTTTAAATACTGGTAGCACCTTTTTCATCGGACAACAAAAATGACATATGCCATTCCTTTGCAGCTTTTAATCTTGGAATTAAATCTGAAATCTGCATTCTGATAATATGTGACTTGGATGCCACACTTTGCCAGCAAGCACCCAAATCCTCCAATTTTTTTCTTTTATCTTTGCTGGATACAAAGTTAGGACATTTACTCAAAAAATGGCTGGGGTCTTTGCCTAATTTACTGCAAATGCTGCATTTACCTACTTTAGAGTCAAAGAAACCTTGCAGCCAAGCTAGTAGTGTCAGACTTTTGTTTTCTCTACTTTCTTACCTTTTTTACCTTGTTAAATATCTCTCACTAGCATCAAAGAAATTATCCCTAATTTCTGCAAGAGATGGCCTAATTTTTGTTAGTCTATGCAGTCATATGACACTTAAATTCTCATTTAAACCATTCCAGAAGAAGAACTGAAGAAACATGTCAACATCAATATTTCAGGTCTTAACGCTTGCTACTAAATTGCTTACTTTCCGATATATTCAAAAGGATCATCATCATCTGAAAGTTTTATTGAAGAGATTTGCTGTATATTAAAAATTGAATTTCTCTTGAGCCTAAAGCCCTTCTCTAACAAAGCTTTTTGAATCAGCATAACTCTGACTTTGAACATCCAAAGTGTTAATTAATGTGAGAGCTCTTCCCTTTACCTTGTTGTTTTAACAACAATAACTTATCATATTCTGGGAACTTAAACTTTGAAAGGGTTTGTTCAAAAATTCTACAAAAAAACTTCCCAAGATCTTCACCTTCAGTACTATGAAGGTTGGTAAAGGAGCATGAGGACTCTTTAACAAGGACTGATGTGACTGATTATCTATAGGCAGGATGCCGAACCTGAGGTAAATTTTGTTAAAATAGAGATGCTCTCTTTGAAATTTTAGTTTTGTACTGTTAACATGCATCAAGTCAACTTCCCAAAGCAGCTTCTACACAGTCCGTAGAAAACTTTGAAGTTTGTATTTAGAATCTAAGTCCGATAATTTCGTGAAATACTCTTCAGCCTCAGTTCAGTGTAGAACGTTCAATATCACTATATGATGAAAACTGATCCCTCTTATTGTAAATTTCAGTAACTGACTTTCTAACATATTTTCGAGATTAATCAATAACTCAGTCATCTTGGTACCAGTTTCAGCAAGAATATAAAGCTAAATAAAGTCAAAACGGAAATGGAAATATACGTAATCTTAAAATTTAAACCAAGGAAATATAAAAGTTAAATTCACCTCGTCTGACTAGCTTGGAAGCGAACCAGCAGCAACTCTTAACAACCAACATCCTCAATCCTGTCACGGTACGACCCCATGAGCAGAAAAATCACTTAGGACAAACGACCGTGTTTATTAAAAAAAAATATTTATTTGCAATACAGAAACTAAAATCTGTAGATTCATTTTGAGAAATTGATAATATGTAGTTTGGTTGTCAGTTGATGCTAGTTCACTTGGAGTAGTAACTGCTTCTGGTCAGCAAACCTAAAAGCATTGGCAGATATACTCCTGTCCCAAGCTTCCCACTCACCTTGAGCCAGCCCCCTAAAAGATAGATAAGTCTTTAACCACCCAATTCAAATTGGAAACTAGAATTTGTATAGAATTGTTTTAAATGAAAATATAAATATAATTTTTTGATACACTAAAATTTTGTTCAAATATAAAAGGCAAATCAACAAATTAAATTCACGTCCAAAAACAAATCTCAAATCTTTAAATATTAATTTCTAAATTGCAAATCAAAAGCCAACAATTTCAATATATTTTTGACCTAATTAACAAATTAAATATATGTGATGAAGGCATCACTTAGAATATATGTTAAAAGGCCGAATTTCAATAAATAAGCAATTTATGGTCGACAATTGATAATTTTAATTAGAGTAGCCTATAAACAAACCTAGTTTCACGAGCGATTTTCAATTACTGTGCTCAAGGCTTTATTTATTTTTTACTTGAGGATGATAAAAGTCACCAAGAAATGCCACTACTATTGTGCCAATCAATACAATGACCCACCTTATAGTGACTTCATAGGATGAAATAGAGATGGATATGATAATTCCATAGCCATCACTGAGGTCGCCTCCATATTCATCAGACGAGGTTTAGACTTAATTCAATTCTTCATGGTGTTGCACTTAGTATTCATAGGACGGAACACAATGAGTCCCATCGTTGTAGAGTCCCGAAAAATGTCCAGCACTACGACGAAGAATAATAAATCCTTAAAATATCCACAAGGTAAGGTGAGGGAGGGAGAGTCTTCACTCCCTTGACGGTTGGTGTTGGACTGTTTTTTTTCTTCCGACGGACTTCGAGGTTCTTCGTAGAGTTGTTTGGCTCGGAATATTTCAGAAAATTAGGTAGTTAGTAGTTTATCTTTAACTCCTCTTTACTTTGGTTTGCACAACGAAGGTTGAGGTCAGTTAATTAGCACAATTTTATTTACGGTTGATATTAGGAAAATAAAGCTCAAACATTAATTGAAACAAACCGGAATTTAAATTAAACAAACAATTAAAGGAAACAAATTCAAAGAAAGAAAATTATAAAAGTAAACTACAGAGATTAATTACCAATTCCAAGGAATGTTTCTCCATGTAAGGTAATTAACGATCATAAAAGAAATTTTCTCAATCCCCCAAAAATAGCAATAAACTTTTTACAAAAATGTTATAGGAATATATATTTAGATATATATTTTATACCAAAATCCGTTTAAATATTCCTCTTCGACTGATTTTGTGTCTATAAAAATAGTCTCAATATCTAAGTTGAATGAAATGAGATATTAGCCTGCTTTTTGTGAACTGGTATCTCAAACGTTTCGGAATGAACAGAACATAACTATATCCTTTTAACATATGAATGTTAAAGCTGGTCTTTGCTTTACAAAGATAGTAAAAGCGTTACCTTTCAAAATCTATAAATGGTGAATTGTTATATTTTTAATAATATTTTTAGAGTATGACGAGCAAACTGTTGGTCATCTTAGATGAATTTGGTGATGCTATCTTATGTTTTAGTCAGCCCAAGTAATGTAAAAAGAACTTGACAGATGTTAAGCATAACCTTTTTTCAAGCAATTCAGAGGATTTTCTATATCTATGATTTGCCTTTTTGTTAGTATTTAATCTTGTTCCGGAGTTTTGAATGGCATTAATCATACATACGTTTTGAGAGAGATTATATATCACACTTTTACTCTTTAGGAAATTCTAAGCTTGCAGTATATGTAACGTCATATATTTTAGGTTGCATTATGTATGAATATAAATGTATGTATGTATATATATATTTATATATATATATATATATATATATATATATATATATATATATATATATGTACATATATAATATAAAGATATATATGTATATTTATTTATATATATATAGCTATATATATATATATATTATGATATATATATATATATATGTACATATATATAAATATATATATGTATATTTATATATATATATATATATATATATATAAAAGTGTGTTTGTGTGTGTGTGTGTATGATAACTCATCCATTTTGCCTGGAATTTATAATAAAATTCCCAGTTACTTTTCAAACAGAATTTTACTCAGTGTCTGATCCTTTACCTGACGAGCTTTATTATCATTTTCATAAACTTCAAAGACAGGGAAAATTATTATATTTTTTCTGCAGCATCCAAAACTAAATAATGATCCAGCCACCTATACTGAAAAAAAAAAAAATCTATATTTTACAGCCTCTCCAAAACAAAACGTAGAAAAGGATATCAAATCACGTGTGTCAGCGTGCAAATAGAGAGACACACTCACATTCATCTGAAAGCAGAATTCTGAAACCTTTCCCACCCAAAGACCCAGCCTAAATAAAAAAAAACAACTTCCTTCGCCTTTATTTTGGACTTCAAGTGTCAAGACACTGTCCTCACGTGACTCCGTGGGTCCGCATACGAAATTTCCCTCCGCCTTCTGCACACCCCGTTTGTACCCAGCTTTTATTTCTTTTTTCCTCCCCCTGTTTCTTTTCTGAATCTCTCTCTATCCTCTCTATCGTTTTTTTTATTTTTCTCCCCAGTTGCAGGAGGTCAAACAGAATGAAGTAGTGATAACTGGTATGGAAAAGAAACAATAAGGGAATGTTGGTCATAAATATGTGAATGTTTGTATCAGAAATAAATAAATGTAGGTAGCAGATATAAGTGGATTCTGGTCATAGAAATAAGTGAAGATCGGGGGGGGAAGAGGGGTTTGAAAGAGGGTGGGAGGGTTGGGGGGGTGGGCGGGGGCGGGGTCGCCGGACTGCTTGTTCTAAGGATTACTAAGAGCTGAGAGATCAGTGGGGGAAGAGAAGAAGAAGAAGAAGAAGAAGAAGGGAAAAAAAAGCGAGAGAGAGAGAGAGAGAGAGAGAGAGAGATCTTTGTAGCTTTGTATATATGAAAATTTAGATGAACAAAGTCTGTAAGTCAAATTGGAGTTAATGAAAATCTATTTGATCTTGCAATTACATTCGTTATCAGAGAGAGAGAGAGAGAGAGAGAGAGAGAGAGAGAGAGAGAGAGAGAGAAAGTGCTTCAGGGTCAAGCAACACCCTACACATAAATTGTACTTATACTATGAATCACAAGTCGAAGGAAATTTAAGTACAATGTTTTTTTTTTGTACTAAATTCCTTCCATTCTTTCGAAATCTTTTGTCGGCAATTGGTTCCCTAGTATCCTCCAGTCCCAAATCTCATTGTATTTCTATAACTTGTTCTTCCTTCTATTTATAGGCCAGGATACCATTTCCTATCACAGTTTATACCCCAAGGTCAGAGCCTGTATGTTTTTTCAGTTCCTCTCCTTTCATTATGCGTTTTGCGCTGTATGCACTCATATCTTCATCCAATGATTTTGCTTGGGAGAGCAAATGCCTAGTGTATATGACCTAGCTTACCCTTAGACATTTTACTCCCTGCAGGATAAGAAGACCATATGTGTGTTGCTAAGTTTATGGTATATTATTATAATGGACAATCATTTTGTGTGATTCCTTACAGACCAGAGAACTTCAATGGCTATCCGTCTCCCCAAATTGACTCTATGGTAGTAAGGGAGAAATATCGTTTAAGGAGGAATCTTTTAAACTGAATTTTATTTATTTCATTTAATTTATTTTAGTCCCACATTGAACCTATGTAGTAAGGCAGAAATAACATTTAGAGTGACATCTTTTAAACTGAATTTTATTTATTTTTTTTAGCTACTTTGTGTTTTCTCGTCGATTCTAATTACCCTGATTTCTTGGGTGAGGTTCAGACCGAAACGGAAAGAAATAATGTTTCTTGAATCCATCTGGTCATTGTCTTAAAAAACTTCTATTACTTTATTCTCATAAAAATCATACACTATCTAGCTGAGTGTAGGTCGGTAACCCGATGGAACGTTACGTGAAATTCAGCTGAACTGGTATGTCTTATTAATTGCCTGCAACCAACCGCATTTGATTAACTACTAATTATTTGGTTAATTGTTTGAAAAAACAAGACGTAATTTCTCAATATAAACATTAGTTGTTTCCCCTCCGTGGGATTGTTATGAGAGAGAGAGAGAGAGAGAGAGAGAGAGAGAGAGAGAGAGAGAGAGAGAGAGAGAGAGAGAAATCTTTCCTAATGATCTAACCAATTCAAGCCAGGAGACACATTGAACATTCATTTAAAACATCCGATAAAATATTAAAATTTTTATATGATATTCTAAACAATATCAACTCTGACTAAGCTAAAAACTATCGTAAACTATAAAATCTCAATAAAATTAAAAAAAAAACTACTTAAAAAGTACTTTTTTTGAAACTATCAACAAGTAATGCCAAATGGCAACACCGCCTTCTCATTAATCCAGATGTTACGTTTATCGTTTTCTATATACTATCTATGAATGTATATACAAATATACATGTATACACACAAACACGCTTATAACACATATATAAATAGTATACTATATATATATATATATATATATATATATATATACATATATATATATATATATATAGATATATATATATATATATAATATTCTATATTTCAGGGACTGTGCTGCCTCTCTCTTCATCTATCTGAAGAGAGAGACAGCAGTCCTCTAAAATATAGTATTTTCTCTCTCTATATATTTAGCGTTTTTACGAGCTCCTTCATTATATATATATATATAATATATATATATATTTATAGATATATATATATATATATATATATATATATATATATATACCATTTATATATGTGGTATAAGCGTGTTTGGGTGTATACACGTATATTGTATATACATTTCATAGATGTATATAGAAAACGATAAACGTAACATCTGGATTAATGAGAATCCGACAGGACGCAAAGATGCGGGAGTGAATCTGTCTGACGTTCATTGTTCAACAAAGCGTCCCCGAATATCACGACGGACATCGATTTCCTCGAAGAGAAGGACATGAGGGAGTAGGATCCTGAGAAGGAATGAAAGGAGACAGGTAGTGCGGAGTACCTGTTCCTCCGGAGCTGTCTTCTTAGTCAAAGAAAAATTTATATATATATATCATATATATATATATATATATATATATATATATATATATATATGTATATATATATATATATATATATATATATATATATATATATATATATATATATGAATAACTTGATCACGAAGTATATAAAACGTGATGCTATGTAAAAATAAAGGTTTTTGCCACGAAGGAAAAAATGAAAAAGCGAGATAGCCGAGTACTTTCGGTCTTGTTCCGACACTTTACTAAGGCAAACTGATTTCACAGAGGATACACGCGGTAAACAAGTTATTCTTCCAGAAAAACAGTACATTTTGAAAAAACAAGGAAGCATATACAATTTAATATCATGAAATTTACACAAATTTTCCCAAAAAATTATTATTAATGAAAAGAGCAAAAGAAAATGTAAATATATATATATATCTCGAGCAGGAGAGGAGAAAGAGAGAGAGAATATCGAAACCAGCCAGAGAGAGAGAGAGAGAGAGAGAGAGAAATAATAACTATAATACATCGTGGGACTAAGTTTATTAGTAGTTCATTTATTTTAAGGTCCTTCATAAACATCTTACACATATATGGGTCAAAGTGGTATATTCCCAGACTAAGATTTAGGTTGTTTTTATTAGTGATTTGTATAATTTACTAGAATCGGCAATTATACAAATCACTTATAAAAACAACCTAAATCTTAGTCTGGGAATGTACCATTTGGACCCATATATTTGTAAGATGTTTATGAAGGACCTTAAAATAAATGAACT
>NC_061100.1:23656902-23671902 GCF_015104395.2 Macrobrachium nipponense | reverse complement strand
AAAAATGGCTATAAAAATGTTGTTACGTCGTCGCCTGAAGAGAAGCCGCGCTATTTTGATCAAGAGTTTCTCCGGAGGGAGAAACCCAATCAAATAATAACTGAGAGCAAAAGAGGGACCCGCAGGAGGAACAGGAAACGCCAGAAAAGGAAAAAGGTAATCCCGTGAATAAAGAGAGGGAAGTGAACAGACTAAGTAAATGGGAAGAAGACAAGAGAGGGAACACGGAACACGTTTCTCGTAATATCTAAATGGATTAAACTCGCAAATAATAATAATAATAATAATAATATAATAATAATAATAATAATAATAATAATAATAATAATAATAATAATAATAATAATAACAATAAGATGAAGCAGAAAAGACTTTAATAAGTTGAAGAACTGTAAGCAAATTCAAAATAAGGATAGGAAAAATTACGGATTAAAATGCTGGAATTTTCGAACGATTAATAAAAATACGTCTTTCTCGTGGTCAGGTCGTTAACGCAACCTCGCCTGGTACTCCGAGTGCAGGTTCGAATCCCACAAAATTCGTCAATATTATTGTTCCTCATTCTCTCATTTGTATTTAAAGCTCTGTAGTGAGGAACGTATGTGTAAGTGTTACATAATGAAAAATATGGAATGTTATTCCATATATAAAAACTAAAACTATGATTAATTAAAACCAGTGACCGAAGAGGTCAACCAGTTTGCTTGCAGGAGTGTGATCAGACCAGATAAGATAAAGTAGGCTAAGATGACGTGTTGTATCAGTCAGTGTCTGGTTTGCCGTCATCTGTGGTTATCAAATCTATTGTTTTGTAAACTATTGACAAATCTTCCTGCTTGACTTGTAATCTATGTCATCAGTGTGTATGTTCGTATGTTCGAGCTACTGTCTGCTCACATTATGATTTGTAAACCAGATTGTATGTCAGACTTCAATCAGCCAGCTTCCTTGGAAGACCTTTACATTTTTATCTAATCTTCACAATGTAGACTTAGCAAAATACAGATATTTTTGTACTCTGTTTCAACATTAGAACCTCACATCAGAAAGAAGATACTGAATGAACTTAGAAATTATCATCGAAATCCAGGACACTCCAATGAGGATGGGGAGTCATAACAAACCGACCTTAGCGTAAATTATCGCAGGTCTAAATAACCTCACAGTGTGCCTCGTTATACAAGGCCTAGCACAAAATTGGTGGCAGCTTTACCGGGTCGACACCATCGGAAGACAACATTGCTGGCAACCTGGACTCGGACTGCTCCACATCATCCGAAGACTAACAAAATGTAACATATCAGAAGTCAACGAAGGTGAGAGAATCTTCAAGCAACTTCGAATCTCTTATGGCAATGTAAGAAATGTCTCTCATAAATAATCATTCGAGAGTGTGGATCATTGTTTACTGAGCGTCTCCAGCACTTAAAGAAACAAACTGGACGTGTCTGCAGCATCGGATCACCATGAATAAAGCAACGGGAAACAAATCATTCATCAAACAAACACAGAACGAGCAGAACGCGAACTGAGAATTCAGGTCACTGTGGAAAAGCAACATCGAAGCCAAGGCCAATACGTCACCTAAACAGCTAGATCTTCCTCTTATATAAACCCAAGCTAAGAACCAGGGTCATCCGCTAAACAGAGAAGGGGGACCAAGGCCGTGTCGTTATCGAAACGCCTTGACTTCCCACAAAATCAAGCTAAGTACAATCTTTATTTTATTCATTTGGAGTAACTTTGAGTGTTTCCTTTGCAGGTCGAATTTCATTGTTCCTGTGGCTGAAGTTACGAGACATTCTTAGTCTTACTTTTGTACAGAAATTATCTACATCATTGGGATTTCGCTACTGCGAGTTTTTATCTCTGAGTTTCTGTTTCCAGAAGTTCTCCTGAAATATTATAATCATATACTTTGTGTTAATCTTATCATTTTGGGGCACTCTATTAATTCTGTATGTAACAAATCATATCAAACATTAAATATGCGTTTACACAGTGGACATCTGTATTTATACAGATGCATGGATAGGGTCGTTAGGCACCGTAGTGATAAGAAAACACACAAAAACAAGTGGAACACCCATACAAATCTGGATAAATTAGAGGTAACACTATTTCGGGTCAGGACAATAATGGATCCTTTGCAAGGTCCCGATGGCAGTTTTAGCCTCGAGTTTTTTTAGTTATATGCTTAAAAATCCAATATCTATGACTCAACTTAACTTTAAAAAATACGGCTGGATTGCAAGGAGTAACATGTCTGTAAAAAATTTCATTAGGCTAACATACATAACATTCATAACAGTTATGTTACCAGCAGCCTGGGTTAGGTGTTTTGGTGAGGAGACATTGCCCAACAGCACGGAAATAGATTTATATAAACAAATTAAGGAACATATGTCTAAATGCACTGACCTGGATCCCTCACTATTTCAAATTTTAGCAAAGAATGAAAGTAAACCACAGCAAGTACATATAGTTAATAATAACGCAGTAGAGATAACTTGTTTTAATAGTAATCAGTCAATTCATAATAGTTCAAGTCATTCTATTGTTCGTTGCTTTTTACGTAACCAACAGCCCAAAAAACATACAAAATTTGCTAATGATAATAAAAAGAAGAATCCTCATTATTATAAAAAGAAACAGATAAACAGTAGCTCTGCTAAAAATCAGAAACAAACAAATCCTGCTTCAGGAAAATTGGTTACTGTGCCATCCAGTAAAAACGGTCAGGGTCAGTCAAAATCTGCCGAGTGTTGAAAGCAAACCACATTCCGCATAAGCGACTCAAGTGGAGGGGGAGAGTGATGTCGGATCATTCATGCCAACACCTTTTTGAATTGAAAAGGAATTTTCCTATGAATCACACGACCGTATCAAGTAATCAGAGCAGGTTCCCGTAGTTTTAATATAATAAGTTATTATAAGTAGTGGTGGATTACGCCCGACTGTACGTGCCGTAAAATTAGAATATCAACCATTTACATTGTTTTTATTCCTTTAGTCCACGTAATATCCTGTATTTACAGACTCACCATTGTTGTTCGAACTTCCCTATTGAGAAGTCCGGAGTACGGCTTTTAGTAATTGGCAATAACAAGTTAATTGTCGTAGCATAACTCAGATTCAGTACAGGGTGGATAAGCGCATGCTTACAGATACCTTTATAGTTATAAAAAACATTGATCTGTATCTAGTGTAATTGTAGGATATCTATCTATGGGTATACAAAACATTATCCTACCTCCTGCCAAATAAGGCGTGTTTATCAAAGGAAAATTCTATAAACCTTCTAACACATTAAAATCCGTTTTGGACAAAAAGAGACAGTTAATCAAATAATAACTTATATAGAGGAACCAATCACTTGTTTCATAAACCGTGACATTGTTCAAGCGACCCAACAGAATTCTCCCACACCCGCAATCACAGTTTGCCCGCAAAATCTCGAAATGCATGCACCCTCGAATATCTTAGAGCGTGTAAAAAGACTTTGCTGGGATCTGAAAGTTTTAATCCCTTCCCGACACTCTGAAATCTAACGGTTTCTGCGAACAAAGCACTATACACTGTTGACTCACAGCAACAAGTTAATATTTAAGTCTGTAACCATCTGAATACCAATCTAGTAATCCACAAAACCATATATATATATATATAATATATATATATATATATATATATATATATATATATATATATATATATATATATATATATATATATATATCGTGGATATGGAAGTTATAAATATGGCATCAGTAAAGTCATTCAAGCAGGGGTGATTCAGCAGAAATTTCTTTATCTTTTATCTGAATACCAGGATGTTTCTCCACTAGCGAGTGATCTCTGGGGAAAAAACGGATGTCATTGAACGCAAAATACGGTCGAAGGACAAACATAAAGCTATATACGTACCTTCGTATAGACTCCCAATGAAATTTCAAAATTAGAGATAAATGACGAAGTTGAAAAAATGTTAGTAATAGGAATCAATAGAAAATCAAATAGCCCATATAATTTTTCCCTTGAATGTCATGCCTAAAAAAAGATCGGACTTGGCGTATCTGAGTAGATTTCTGTTGCTCAAACGAGGAAACGATTCTCGATCGTTTTCCAGTGCCATGTACAGATGATATCTTATCTTTGTTAGGTCAGAATAAATTTTTCACCAGTTTGGACTTACTTAAAGGCTTTCACCAGATACCATTAGCTATGTGAGTGTACCTCATACACCGCCTTCAGCACACTCAGGGGGCATTATCAATTTTTACGTATGCCTCCGGTTTACGTTACGCCCCAATTACATTCACCAGAATGATTAATATAGTGTTTGAAGACTTTTTAGGGGATACCCTACATGCCTATATGGTTGGTCTTGTAATCTTTTCTATTACCTTAGAAGTACATTCGCATAAACTAGAGCTAGTGCTACAGAGACTAAGACAAAATAATCTCAGAGTAAAATATCTAAATGTGAGTTTTAAAAACCGAACATGTTTCTTTAGGTTTTATGTGTCTAGTCAAGGTCTTAAAGTGGTCCATGGCAAGGTGTCGGCTATTCGTAACTTTCCGGTGGCTATTAACATAAAGGGGGATACAACACTTTTGCGCTGTAGTGGGTATTACTATCGTAAGTTTATATGTAATCACAGCAGCTCCTTTAACATACCTTATGAAAAAGGGCGTAGATGTATTATGGTCTGAAAAGCATCAACAGGCGTTTGATATCTTAAAATTGGAATTATGCAGCTCACCTATCTTAAAATTCCCTGATTTAAATAAGGCATTTTTTTTTATTGCAACAGACGCCCTCAGACCAAGGGGTAAGAGGGGTACTACTTCAGCAATATGATAAACATTTCTTTCCTATAGCTTTTTATCCACGTAAACTAAAGCCCTCTGAAAGTGAATATGCAGTAATAGACAAGGAAGGGATATGGAATCGTTAACACACTAGTACATTTTAAGTTCATAATCTACGGCTATCCTGTTAAGGTCCTTACTGACCATAAGTCCCTTACCGAGTTTTTCAAGGCTTTCATCACAGTCCCAAAGGAACTCGGTGGCATATGATCATTCAGGTCTTTGGAGCCAAGTTAAGATATCTACCTGGGAAAGCAAATATCATAACTGACGCATTATCCCGCAATCCCGCACCATACTGCAAAGAACCATTAGTTGGCCTAAAAGATATAGAAACATCCGTGCCTATTGTTAGGACCGTATCTGAACAAGAAAATTCATTAACCCAAGAGATCGTGAACATTGAAGACCTGGGTTGGAGTGCTGAACTGTTACAAACTGAACAAATCAAGGGTCAGCAGCTAAGCAAAACAATAAATGCTTTGAACGGAAATCCTAAAGCAAAAGTATATTTAAAGTGTGTGTATCAGAATTATGTAATCAAAAGTAATATTATATGTAGGTCCGTGACGAGGAAAACCCGAAGAACACCGCAGGTGACTAACGACCAAGTAGTAGTAATAATCTCTTTCATACCAATCGTCCTAAACTGGTTGCATTCCAATCCATTACATGGTCATCCTGGGTTCTCTATTGTGTCACAGAAAGCCAAATCACTATTTTAATGGCCTACAATGCTTGCAGATATAAAAAGCGCATAAGTAATTGTCACATGTGTCATGAAAACAAGGGACACACTAAGACACCTGTCAGTTTTGGGGCCTATCCCGTGCCAAAATCAATCCTTTGAAAGAGTACACGTGGATTTATTAATAGTTTTACGAGTCTGACAGAGGAAATAAACACCTCTTAGTGTTAATAGTTGCCTTGACACGTTATATAGAATTAAAAGCACTTAAAAAAAAAAAACACCGCAATTGAGTGGGCTTGGAATATTTATGTATTTATGGAATATTTATGAGTGCTACATCAGTAAACACAGAATTCAACACATGATAATCTATGACTCGGGTGGTGTAAATTAATAATAGTTTCCTTAACTCGTTGTGTGAATTCCTTTGCATTAAGAAAATCAGTGCCATATTTTATCACCCAGAGTAAATCGGTTTGGTAGAACGGATGAATAAGAAAGTGTCAATGTCCTACAAGTTACACTCGGGGTATTGGATCCGAACTGGATTATAGCGGTTCTTGCGGTTTTAAATGCTTTTATCATTGATATCACGTATCTATAGAAATGATACCGCAAGTAGCCTTATACGGTACGCCCGCTAGAACACTTTTCCACATATTCAGGCCAACCATTAATTTATCAAATATAAAGAAGTATAGGTCAATATAATATACTCCATAAGAAGTTGGAAGGGTTAAAATTATAATGAAAAGGAATCACAATAAAATCAATAAGCAAAACGTAACCATATGCAGTAGGTGTTTATAAAATATCCAAATATATATGCGTAAAGGTTTGAACTCTAACTTAACGCCTAAGTTTAGTAGCCCATTCAGTATCCTAGGAATATTAACGACAAATAAGCTAAAAGTTCAAACACATATCAAAACCTACTGGCTTACTGTCTGTTCCAATGGTTTATATTCGTATTCAATGAAAATAAAAAAAAGAGAGATTTTAGTCAGGTAGCCTAGAAGTGAAAATGTATATCTATGTGAATAATCCTATATGGATCTTACAGGGTAAATAATATATATGAAATTTGTATGGAAACCTTTTTCATTAGTTTTGAATAAGGAATATCTACTTTAACATAAGTAATTACATATATTTTACAATCTTGCAGGTTTCCAACATGAAACGAATATTATATTGTTCAATTTTGGTACTGTTTTTTCAGACCTTCTTCTCGTGTGGGTGGAGTATTAAAACAAAAAATATCCAATTCATACATGGCTATCATTTGAAAGTACTAAAGTCGTATTTATATAAGCGAGTAACGTAACTCTTAAAGCTGGCTTGTGCGCAGTCTCCTGCCAGGTGATGAGGTGCATAGCGTGTTTTGCTGAATCATCGTATAAATCGCACATGCATCATTGTTCCTTTTAACCCCAATAATCCGCTTGCACAGGCTTCATCTGTAGTTGTGTGTTGTCTTGTGCTTGCAAAACAAGCCAGCTGGAGTGGAATGCTTAGCTCGTGAAGGTCTCATGGGCAACGCAGGTTGTTAGGTACAAGTGTCCTATCCTTTCCTTATCCGCGGTGATCAATGCAAGCTTAGTTAAAGAATTGCAAATCGTTTTAAAAATTAATGAACAAATTAAGCGAATAGAATTTCTATAACATCAAAATGAATTATTTTTTTCTGAACTTCATAGACAATTAGAGTCAATAAATTACCTTATGCCATTGGTAAACTGGCATTTTAGAAGTATCAGGTCATGGATATGAAATATTTACTTGCAACACTAGCATATTACAATTCAAGTAGATCATATTCATGAGAAAATGTCACATTTTCTTGGAAAACCCAAAGTTTATATAAAAATTAGTTAAATAGTGGGTTCCTTCATTGCATCTCCTGCCTATTAAAATTTTAAAATTAACCTTAGAGGATGCGCGCGAGAAACTTGAATATGAACCTTTTGTTAGGGGCACATAGGATCGGATTTTTTCACAGCTTAATTTCAGTAAGCGTAGCGAATTACAGAATCATGATTAATATTCTCTTTGATTCCTATGTTGCCTGGCAATCTTACAAATAGCTCTGTTTCCCACTTCTTTATCTAGTAACTTACTACCAGTAATATCGAATTTTCTTTGGGCTTTGTATTGATATCTGTTAATATGGATATTTTTACGGTCGTCAGAGACCTGGATAGGTTCACTAATTGTTATAATGCCATGGATAATAAAGTTTGTACAGCTGACTCTTTTGAATTCCATAAAATATCAGTGAATTCATGCGGGTTAAGTCTAGTCCTTAACAGCTTTCTCACTCCCATATTAGGACGTTGTCTGAATTTGCTTTGCCCTTGTGACAAGTATACTTTCACTTACAGGCTGATTAACGGAACCTGGTTACGCCTTGCAGTACGAGAGTTTCACGTCGCATTCCCGGACAGATCGTCTACAACTTCAAAACCTGTTCGTCGCTGCGGACGACTGCAGTGGAGTAACGACTGCCTACAATGTAAAGGGAATAAGCACCATCATAAGTGAAGAGGCTTATTTCGTGGACATCCTGGACCGTCACCCGTATCCCAGCGTTAATTTCGTTTTTAATGCGGAATGGTCCAGCAGCTGTTGGAATTGACTACAAAGGGACATACTTCTGACAATTACGACCAAGGAGGGTATTCAACTCTACGTTTGCTGGCATAGGACTTGTGCTGGGGATGATTTTATTCAACGCGAACATATTTGTATGGCATAGGATGCAGAGAACAAGTATGGGTGCAAAATATAATTTCGAACCCTGCCCAGGCAATTTCCCCTTGTTTTTAACCATTTGGAATTGGCCATTTCATTTGGCTCTAGGTGATTGTCTGGAATGTGTGATGGGCGAAAAGTTGTTCGAAACGCTAGTTAAATGTGTAGTAGGTATCTCCTTGGCTATGTATTCCATATATAAAGTATCAGTAAAGGATCAATATCCATATAAGTATCATAGCTAAAGTATCAGTAAATAACAGAATCCGTACAGTATCTCAACCATTATATATCTATTAGCATGCTTATTTGAAGAATATAGAAGTTAATCAATGAATCAATACATATCTGTGCGTGTACGTACTAGGAATCTATGTAGAGTGCACCTAGATTAGTCATTTATGTTAATCATTTGTATTAAGTGCATACATATTGATCATAATTATATGAATCAATATATATATATATATATATATATATATAATATATATATATATATATATATATATATATACATGTATGAATATATCAGGTAGCCTATAATCAATCTGTTACTTTGTATCTTACGAATAACTGCCGTTAGTATATCAGTTAATATATCAGTTAATATATCAGTTAGTATATGGAGTTAATATATCAGTTAATATATGATTGCTATCAGTTCATATATGATTTTTATCAGTTAAAATATGATTTGTATCATGTAAATCTTTATGTTATGCAATTATCAGGAGTATATTTAGTATTTTTCTGTACATATGTATCTTCCATGAGTTGAAGTGGTAAAACAAATATATCATTATATATCACGTGATTATTTATTACGAATATTTACCATATGCATATGTCTCATATCTTATTACATGAATCTGTATTTGTGTACACCAATGAATTTTCTTTTACTTATAAGTATTTTCTATATATCTGATTTTTTACATATAACTAATTAAATATCATGTCTTAACCACTTGCTGGTAATTATGAGTTAATTATATATTCACCATAGTGTCTGTATCACACTCCTATAAGTCAAATGCAAGTCAAGCTTGAGTAATGTTCAGTGTTTGGTTTTGTAGCAGACCGAGCATTTATGTAAGTGTTACATAATGAAAAATATGGAATGTTATTCTATATATAAAAACTAAAACTATGATTAATTAAAACCAGTGACCAAAGAGGTCAACCAGTTTGCTTGCAGGAGTGTGATCAAACCAGATAAGATAAAGTAGGGTAAGATGACATGTTGTATAAGCCAGTGTCTGGTTTGCCGTCATCTGTGGTTATCAAATCTATTGTTTTGTAAACTATTGACAAATCTTCCTGCTTGAGAAAACCACAGTGACCTATAACCCAGACGGCCTACATGACTTGTAATCTATGTCATCAGTGTGTATGTTCGTATGTTCGAGCTACTGTCTGCTCACTTTATGATTTGTAAACCAGATTGTATGTCAGACTTCAATCAGCCATTTTTATCTGATCTTCACAATGTAGACTTAGCAGAATACAGATATTTTTGTACTCTGTTTCAACATTAGAACCTCACATCAGAAAGAAGATACTGAATGAACTTAGAAATTATCATCGAAATCCAAGACACTACAATGAGGATGGGGAGTCATAACAAACCGACCTTAGCGTAAATTATCGCAGGTCTAAATAACCTCACAGTGTGCCTCGTTATACAAGGCCTAGCATAACATATGTATCTGATAAGCAGCAACCAGTAGATTATATATTGTATATACGAATGTGTCTTCAGAGGGTAAGAAAATATTAGAATCTTCGTTTGGAACTTAAAAAGATATATATAAATGTCACATTATTTTCGTTTAGATAAAAGAAAAAAAATTACTACAGCAACTCGAAGCATGAGAAGATCACTGAGTGCTATTTTGAGGGAAAAATATTTCTTTCAACTTTCACGTAAGAAGAGACAGGATAGATGGGAAGATACAGATGACGTAAAAGAACCACTCAAGGAAAGAGGTGACCATAAAACACCAGTTTAACAGAACGCAACAAGAGAGTGTTCTAAAAGCAAGACGAATGAACGCAGCTAAGCGTTCTTTTCGTGACCTCAGGGAGAAGTAATGCAACCTTTAGTGATGGAAGTAATTGAAGTGAAACAAACAATTTTAAGCAGTGATGAATGCCAGCTGAAGTATTAGTTGCGTTAATGGCTCGTAACGATTATTTTCAAAGGGAAATAAGTAACCTAATTTAAATGATAATGAGATGGGAAGATATTTTACAGAAAAAGGTAAGAACAATTGACAACAGAATTCATTATCTCTGCTCTCAACCAGTGAAACCCAATGAGAATATAATTAGTTTAGTTAGGGGATCTCAGCCACTTTTCTCTTTACTAGATTTTTGTTAAGTAACTGAAGTGTTTTCGGCTTTATTTCTGGTTGCTAGGTAATACCACGTGTCCCAACTAATTGCCACATGTTTAATGATGTCCATATAAATAGCCTTCAACTTTGTAAGAGATAATTATCTATATTCTGAGCGGTTTCTATTATAATATCCATTTCGTAGAGTTGTTTACCAGTGTGATTTTGATATTTGATAACTACTCGTATATTTTCACGATATATATATTTAGCTTAATTTTTGTTTTTTTTCCTAAAAGAAAATTATTGAGATGGCTTTTACTATCCCCCTCAGATCTTAAAAACTACCGAGGCTAGAGGGCTGCAAATTGGTATGTTGATCATATGCCCTCCAATCATAAAACATACCAAATTGCAGCCCTCTAACCTCAGTAGTTTTTTATTTATTTAAGGTTAAAGTTAGCCCTAATCGTGCGTCTGGCAACGATATAGGACAGACCACCACCAGGCAAATTTGTTAAAGTATCATTGGCCGTGGATTATGCAACAATATACCGAGACCAACATTTTCTAGTACTTGTTTCCTCTTATTGATACTTAATATTAGCATTTAGCAATAATCATCTGATCACGCTTTGAAATCCACTTGCAAAGCAGCGAATGACGTTCATCGAAATCCAAACCACAGGTAGATTTCAGGTCTATATTATGATTGAATGACACGAACAGAGTAATAAGACAAAAATGAAAATAAAAGGAAATAAGATAATAAAAGAAAACGAAATTTGTTTGTGTCTCAGGGGAGAAGTGATACTGTTCCCTCAGAGGCTACAGAGGAAACGTACGATGCTGTTACCTTGACTGAGGGGAGAAGGGGGAGGGAGGGAAGGAAAGCGGAGGAAGAAGAGGAGGAGGAGGAGCAGCAGCAGTAGTAGCAGAGGGCGGGGGGGGGGGGGGGGTGGCGCGTGGGGGGGGGTGGGAAGGGGAAGACCTGCTCGATCTAAGGATTCCCCTCAGATCCGAGAAACCCGCTGGGGAAAAAGAAGAAGAAAAAGAAGAGGAAGAAGAAGAAGAAGAAGAAGAAGAGAGAGAGAGAAAGAGAGAGAGAGAGAGAGAGAGAGAGAGAGAGAGAGAGAGAAGAAAGGGAAAGAAAATATTAGAAAATGAGACAGGGAAGCACCAGGGAGGGGAAGAAATACTGTGGAAAATTCTAGAGAGAGAGAGAGAGAGAGAGAGTGGCAGCAAATATAAAACGCGACGCAGATATTAAAAGCATCGAACTGGCTCATCGCGACTTCAAAAGCAACCGGGTTCTTCCACTAATGGCGGGAGTAATTGAAACTAAATGATGCAAAAATTTCATTTCGAATGGAAGGTACAATATATTCAAAAATAAAAGGAAGGTGCAATCTATTAAAAAATAAGAGGAGAATTTTTACTGTGTGAAAGTCACGCAAATAAAATGAGACAGAAACTTAAATTCCAGGAGAAATGTTATTGACTCCACACATTTATTCAATATTTCTTCTCAATAAACTACGCATGATGTTTCTCACAAAAATAAAAATCAGCTTTATTAAGAATTCAGAACATCAGGTTGTTTAATATTATGATCCTGTCTATGTTTGCATAAAATGTTCGTAATCTTTAACATTACGCTCGTGTATGTACGTTGATAAAAGGTTCAGTATTTTCAATATTCTAGGCCATTATATGCATGCATAGACTTTCATCATTTTGGATATTATTTGCCTGTAAATAAATGCAAAAAGGTATCTAGTCATCTTTGTTCCCTTGTAAAATTCTAACTGAAAAACTTGAACTCATTTTCTTTGATATCAGATTTTTAATATAAATAGACATAAAGCTTCAAATTAAACTTAGACAGTTGGAAAAGCTGAATTTGCATTGTTATCACTGAGTGCTTGCCATTCCAAAATTCTATCGCAAGTTTGTTTTAGTGTCATTTGAAATTCTTAATTGGTCATTATTCAAGCAGAATATCCTCCCTTTATATTAGACTGACTAGTTCTCCATATATTATGAAATAATAGTTAAATGATAACGAATGAGAAATTTAGTTCCTTTCGATGTTATAAAAAAAAAAAAAAAAAAAAAAAAAAAAAAAAAAAAAAAACTTCAATTTTTATTCTCCCTAATGAAAACGTGACGTATAATGACTGAAAACGAAAGTCTTCCATTGCTCAATATATTCATATACTTTTCTTCGAAATTCGAGTCGAACTCACTTAACATACCGTATGAAAAATAAGCAACTGTGAAGACACTGAATAGTGTTGAATAACTCTGTAATGTTGTTTTTTTTTCTTGGAAAACAATTATGTAAAAAAAAGTGTTGGGGTTTCAAAAGACCCTAAGTGAGAGAGAGAGAGAGAGAGAGAGAGAGAGAGAGAGAGAGAGAGAGAGAGAGAGAGAGAGAGAGAACGTATATATCTTCCACACAATTTTTGTAAGAAATGGGGTTTATATAACGTCATACGATTATTTACAAGCAGGATAACTATTCAAGTGTTATCTTACATTTATCAAAAGGTAAATTACTGAATATTTACAAAAGCGTTTTGATGGATACAAATAAGGTACTTATCACCTTTTCACAGCATTCATTCGCTCATTACAATGGAACTGTTATTCAAATAGTTTCGATCAGATTTAAGGAATTTTGATTTGTTGAACAAAATAAACCCCAAAAATTAATCCTGGCTAGAGACGGTATTTGCATGAGGTAAAAATTGTCAAGAAGAAAAATTCAAACTTGTAATAAGTGGAATTTTCATTCTAAAAAACTGTAGTTGGTAAATTTGTAATTTCGTCTCTATTTTAAAAAAGGCCTCTGTGACTAGAGGTCTTACATTACTCTGGTGGTATATGGTACTGTTTAAAAATGATAAATTATGTATGACGAAAAATAACCTAATCCTTTCGTGTTGTATTTGTGAAGCCAAGTACTGGGGCAGTATCGACCATCCAGCACTCAAGTCAGTAAAAAAAAGAGGGTGTTAGAGTGGTTGGACAGTAATATAAAGAGAGCCGAAAAAATAAAGAGAGGTTGGACAGCAAGATTAAAAAGAAAGTAGTAAGCGCGAATAGGTGTAAAGTTAAAGGCTAAAGTTATCCTGTTCACCAATCCGACCGTTCTTTTTCCATTCAATAATGAAACAAAATACAAAGCGTATTACAGGCTATCAAAAAAGTTTTAACCCTAGAACCGAATTACGGCTCGTTAAGTCTCAAAGGTATTATCACGGTTATTAATGGGCTCTAACGAGTGAAAGGTAATCAGATCGCTTTGCCAATTTGATTGGGATAAAAGGCTCAAACGGCCCAAAAGCTTTATTGCCAAGAATTAAAAGCGAAAATAGTGACTATCAGATATCATTCTCTCTCTCTCTCTCTCTCTCTCTCTCTCTCTCTCTCTCTCTCTCTCTGATTCAATCCGTCAGACCTACAGCTTATAAAAAACCGATCGCACACGTCATTTTCGGGATTAGTTTGGATAATTATGAAGTCATTAGCTCCCGTATATCCGAAGGCCTAATAAATGCCTTCAAATAAAAGGTCCTCATGATTTTGGGAGAATGGTGAGGGCTAAGAGATTTCATTTAGTCTTCCTCATTAAAATATTCTTCTCGTCTTCTAGTTTGTCAGTTATATTCAGCTGTTACTTCTATTTGTGTCGAATGGCATATTGATATTATCTTAAATAATCTGAACTAATAAACATGTTTTGTAGTCCAGTTAAATAAGTAAAAATGTAAAGTGTATCTGCATACAAAAATCATTTCGAATTTTGTGCGTTAGTAATCTGAATAGTCTTGTTCATGCAGATGAGAGGTAATTATCATCTACTAAATATAATTCTTTTTTCTGTTAATTCCAGTAACTCGGTAAGAGGATTGGGGCTATTTGTAATTTCTAGCGTCCGTTGCGTTAGTACATTCCCAATGATCCTTAATATCCTTATAATTCTGTCACATCTTTAACTGAGTGGAATTCTCACCTTGACCAAGCATCCAAACAAAATAAGTAGGGAGACTGTAAAATTACCTTCCTTTTCTTTCTTAAAACTAATACTAGAACTCAAGCTTACACAAGCAGCAGAGAGTCCACCACCCGCTGCGCTTGTCATTTCAAACCCAATTGCCTTTATCAGTTATCTGTCCAGATCTTTCCACAATCCTCTACTTTAAGACTATCTATTTATTCTCCGATTGGAAGATAGTTGAGTCTCCGGCCAGAGAATATTATCCTTCAGATTGAAATGTGTTTGTGACAGCTCAGGCGTATTTCTTATCATGGAGTATTACGTAATATGATATA
>NC_061100.1:23646902-23651902 GCF_015104395.2 Macrobrachium nipponense | reverse complement strand
ATCAAGGAAAACATCATTCCTTCACTCCAGAAAAGTAAGTGACCTCGAGGTGAGGGAATAGAACTGTTATATGGAAGTCGACTCTAATGCGTATATTATCCTGCTAACGCAAATGATCTCGTATCATTTAAACAATGAGGAATGTGTATATCTATAAAGTTCAGACCTATTGAATAAGAAAACCCCAATGTACACCCCCTCCATTGACCGATATGTGAGCAGATCGCCGCTCTTTGAATGAGTAGCGTGTTCCTCTCTTACTCTTTCGTGGTTTTTGTATGCTTCTTTCCGAACTTTGGTAACCGAATTATTCCCGATAAAAGCAGAATAAAATCTGGTCAAATGTCAGAATGTTTATAATTTTCCAATGATGAGGAACAGTTACTGACAGACTGCAAATCAACATTACCTGTAAACATTTATCTAACTCTATAATCATGTCTTCATTTTTTACGGTTACCAGTGGGTTTTTGATGATGTCTTAATCTCTACAATTACTTCATTTCTCATCTGATAAGTGTATCGTTTAGATCCGGTGCAAGACTTATTATTCATTGCATTCATTAAACAGCTCCATCTCCATTAATGAAGAGATGCCTAGTTATGGTGATCCTAATGTATGCAAATGATGACACAAATGTGTCTGGGACGTTTCATATTCAATGTACGGGACCTTTGAAGATGTGTCTCCATAGACTCCCATCCCTCTTCAACCTCTCTCTCTCTCTCTCTCTCTCTCTCTCTCTCTCTCTCTCTCTCTCTCTCTCTCTCTCTCTCTCTACAGCTCGTATGCATTAGGGCCTTTGTTGACTTCACCATTATAGAGGGGATTGCTTATCAAGACAAATGAATCGTGGAGGAGCAACAGCCTGTGTGCTCTTATG
The DNA here is from genome assembly GCF_015104395.2 of Macrobrachium nipponense. NCBI lineage: Eukaryota > Metazoa > Arthropoda > Malacostraca > Decapoda > Palaemonidae > Macrobrachium > Macrobrachium nipponense. The sequence continues at coordinate 23,651,018 of NC_061100.1, read as the reverse complement.
GGCGGAGGGGGGGGGGGGGGGGTGGTGGGGGGGGGGGGTGGTGGGGGGTCATTAGAAAAAAAAGACTACAGAAGTTCCCTAATTAGAGACTGGAAAGTCCGTACCTCGTGTCATCATCATTTGCAAGTTGGGATCATAACATTATGCTCCTAATTTAACAGAGAGAGAGAGAAGAGAGAGAGAGAGAGAGAGAGAAAGAGACTTTATGTCTTGTTCTGTCCGGAGGCTATATATATATATATATATATATATATATATATATATATATATATAATATAAAAGCTGTAAGGCTTTTCATCTCATCTTAGTTTGATGGTAAGTCTTTTGAAGTAGATTTTGGTAATTCTTCCTTTCAGAAAAAAAAGCAAATAAATAAATAAATAAATTTAAAAATTCTTCAGTACAAAGCTTCCTATGTTGTCTGGAAACTTCTCGTATGATAGCTTCTGTAATATTTTCTTTTTTTTTCATTTTGTGATTTGATATGACGCGATGACTGAAGTTTTCTTTCATGAAATGTCTTCCAAAGTCTAATATCACGTTCATCTAACTGTTAAAGTTAGTTGTTAAAACTTTTACAAAGTTTTCATTCGAGAGCTTCATGAGGCAAAGGCAAAGGCAAAGGCAAATTTTATTCTATCGACCCCTTCCGGGGTATGAGAATTACAAAATTACACAAATCTATATATTCTACACAAAAACTACAAAAAGAAGAGACCAATAAATTACGACTATATTTATGTACACATATATTTAGCAAGTACATATTTAAAGCATAAAAGGTATTCTGACAAAGGAAATACATACCTCGAAAATAATACCAGTATAATGAAAATCCTAGAAAGTATTAAATCTAAAATAAAGACATTATAAGGTTAACAAACTTTGCAAGTCTTTTCAATTCTATAGCACTACTTGTATTGAGGAGCAGATTGAATTTAAAAGTGGTAGGTCTTCTACAATAGTAGGGCTTTAGGTATCTCTCTCTTATTTCTCTAATCACAGGGCAAACTAAAACATAATGATATTCATCCCCAACTTCAATGCTATTACATAGTCTGCAAGGGTGCTGATTCTCCTGCCCAGAATATCTTTCAGTTGCTACGGGAAGTTTGTGGGTACCACACCTATATATACTAAGGGCAATTCTTTATGGTATATCTAAATTTATAATATACTTTTCTTGGCCAAATTCAGTCTTAAAAAGTTTATAATTACTACACAATATATTTCTTTCTACTTCTGCATGCCACTGTTGTCTCTCTATATCTTTGAGTTTCATTTCTAGACTATTTATTATCCACGTGTGATTGAAATTTTCTGGATGTTCCCATATATTTGACATACCACATGAATCAAGGATAGTTTTAATTTTATGTATCCAACTAGACTTATACTCATTCGACTCGTACAGAAGTCTAAGAAAACGATAAAAACATTTGACAATTTAGAAACCTTTGATTTTACAATTCTCAACCAAAATCCAATCATCCGTTTGCAAATAGATATTTCAATTTTGAATCTGCCAAGATCCCCATATACCATGCAGTTTGCTGTTCGCTTGTTCACATACACCTGATTTTTCATGAATTTCTTGTGAAATGTTTCAACATGATCTAGTTTGTGGTAACCCCATATTTCACAACCGTAAGTCAAAATTGGTATAACTAGAGCATCGAATAGATCACAGTTGCTATCAATGGGTAATTCAAGTTTTTTACATTGAATTAGCATACTAAATAATGCTCTACGTTCTTGAATGACTTGTTTCTTAATAGCTTTATCCATTTTACCATTATAATTAAACGTAGTACCAAGGTAAATATAATCATCTACAATTTCAATGCTCTCTTCGCCATATTTGAAATTCGGAACATTTCTAACTTTTCCTCTAGAAAATACAACTACTTTAGTTTTTGACACATTAATTTGAATTTTCCAAGTATCACAATATTCTTTTACTTTGTCTAAGGCATTTTGTAATTCCTTTGGGGATTCAGCCATTACAATAGTATCATCAGCATAAAGTAAAACATAAATACGCAAAAACATTTCTATATCAATACTACTTGATTTTGCATTTATTTCCCTTGAACACATATCCATCCCATTATACCCCCTTCTAAGAGAAGAATCATTCTCACCTTGTCTTACGCCTATGTTGCATTCGAAAAAGTTAGAAATTTTATGATTCTGCTTCACACAGGATTTTGCATTATTATACATATTATATATGACAGCCATAATATTACCGTTAATGCCATGTGAGATTACTTTTCCCCACAAGGACGACCTGTCAACCAAATCAAATGCTTTTCTGTAATCAACAAACAAACAGTATATTCTCTTTTTTCGATGGCGATAGAAATTAACAAGTGAATGTAATACAAAAATATGATCTAGAGTACTATATCCCTCCCTGAAACCAGCCTGCTCCTCACCAAGTTGACCAGTGCTCTCAATATAATCAGTCAACCTTTTATTGACACAAGCGGTAAAAAGCTTCGCTACACAGCTCAGCAGTGTAAAAACTCTATTCAATTCTTCGTTAACTAACTGGTTAATGATGCTTGGGTCGAAATTATCAGGGTGTTCACTCTCATCACGTTCAACATTACCTCGACTGAGTTTAGCAAAATAATCTCGAAATGTTTTAAGTGCAATTTTACAAATCAGCTCACTCTTATCAGTATTCTTTAACAAATCCCAATAATCATTACTACAATTTTTTCTCAGATTTCTAACATTTCTATGAAATTTTTTTCTGAAAGATTTCTTAGCTTTATTAATTATTCTCTTATATGTTTTAGCTCAAGCTTTCAGTTCGGTTCTAGGTTCATTTGTTTTGATTTTCTTAAGCCTGTTTTTTACTTTCATATATTCAGTTCTTTTACTAGAACAATCTTTGTCAAACCATGGTTTGCTAACCTGTTTGCAATCCCCAGTTTTAGGTTTATTTTGATCAACTTTTTTACAAATGCCTAAATCTTTTACAATATCATCCATAATATTCTGGGTTACATTCATGGGGTTCAGTGAATCTAATTTTTGGGCTAATAAGTTAATATCTCAAGAACTGAATGCTTCCATATATTCATTTTTTATGTTATTTGTCCATTTTGTTTTAAGTTCTTCATATTCAAAGTTATTCATATCATGGGTTTCCTCACTATCTAAATCTAAATAATCTAAATGTTCTTCCATCTGTATTTCCGGTGGTCTCATATTACAAGTCTCTTCCAAACGTAATACCATAGAGAGGGCCGAGTGAGTATCGGACAGACACCTGTCATATTGCTCAACTTTAAAATCCGTAATGCTACTCATAAGTTTAGGAGAAACAATGAAATAGTCAATACAGCTTTTACCATTAGCTGTGAAACAAGTGAAATCAACCACGCCACTGTCGCCCCCCCCCCTCCCCGCCCCCCCTCAAATCTCCCGTTAACTACCTTAACGTCAAGCATTTTACACAGTTCAATCAAGTTACGACCATGGTTATTAGTAATTACATCACTGTTATAGCGATCTGTGCTAAGGCCAAGAGCTTCTAATTCCCTTTTGGAGCTAAACAGACATTCATCGATAAAATCATTTAAATCGATGTAATTACTAGTTAAAATTATTAACTAAGCCTGTTCTTGAGTTAAAATCACCAGCTAATATAATTGGTAACTCATATTTGACATTCAGTTTCATAAGATCATCAGCAAAAACATCAAAGATATTAGATGAACAATAAGGTGATCCCTCGTGTGGAATATACAAGGCACAAATAATAATATCATTCTGTGTTTCCCTACAATGAAATCTTACACATAATAAGGAATCAGTCACTGTGTCTTCGATCAATGTTACATATTTTTCTTTATCTCTTCTAATTAACATACAGATTCCATGTATACTTCCATACGGAAGAGTAATATTTTTTTTCTTAATAAAATGCGAGTACCCAGGAAACAAGTCATCGTCGATATAATGACATTTAGTTTCAGATAAACAAATAAAATCCAAATCTTGTACAAATATCTCAAGTATACCAAATTTAGCTTTACTGTGTAGTCCATTAACATTCAAACTAGCTATCTTCAGCTCAGAGAATGACTTATATTTTGC
>NC_061100.1:23629402-23644402 GCF_015104395.2 Macrobrachium nipponense | reverse complement strand
ACAAGATACAAAAATTTCTGAAACGTCATTCGTTCATTCACCCGCTAATAAAAACGAGAAATGTGATCCCCAAGTGAACATTCTAACCCATAAATCAAGTAGATAAGGCCAACGACAGTAATTTAAGTTCCTTCCCAGAGCAAGGTATTGTGAGGAAGTTATCTAAAATAACTGATCTTGACAGGGGCCGTGAAGAGTTTCACCTGATGAGTCGCCTATTGTGAATGCATGTGGTGGTTCCATCTGGTAGCTCTGAAATATTACTCTTGTGCATGTTTAGATATCAAATACCGTTACCATTACATTGCATATAGTTATTACATGCATACATGTATATTATTGATTTAAAGGATTATGTTTACATTAACATTTACATTGCATTTATCCTTTTACCATTTGCACTCTACTTATTGTATGACCACTTGTTTCATGACGCATCGTGGCAACACTGCATTTATATGCGGCAACACCGCTATTCTTTCCCGACATATATACCATGCATTAATCAGTTCCTGAGGAGTGAAGCACGGAACTTCCTTCCGCCTTCACATCGCTGTAGCTGTCAATATATGGAATTTTAAGAACTTACAGTTTCATTTCTTCACCCTCCGTTCCATTCATTGCATGGACGTATGTGGCTGGGTTACAAGCCACAATAACAGTGCAAAGCATTTTCAGAAGGTCAGTGATCGAACTTACCTTACCTAGATGACTAAACGTAGGAAAAGCATTTCCCGTCCGTCAGGGATCAAGCTAGAATAACTCAGATAAAGAATATACATTTAATAAAAGCCAGACATAAACATGGGAAAGCGAATCTGTAGGAGAACCCGACTGGAAAGTCATTAGGAGTTGTATGGCTTTCCTCTTTTATCTTCAAAAATAGCCCAGAAATGTGTCCACAAAATCGAGAGCTAAAAATGGCCCGGTTTCTTTCCTTCCTTCCTCAGAATGAGCAGGAAATGTATCCAAGTGCCTTCCTGGGCCGAATGCAAAATGACCCCCCATCGATTTTTCTCGGACACGGCTCTTGTTTTTTTTTTTTCTCTCTCTCTCTTTCTTTCTTCTTTCTTTCTGTTTGCCTGATTCTCCAAGTTTCTTCTTCCCTTTTTCATTTTCAGTTTTAATCGAGTGTCAAAGTTTCGTTGCATATTTGGTGGGTATTCTGTTATATACCAAAACAGGATAGTTATTAAGGATATTTCTGCCATTAATCTTTACCTGAGAGATTTAAATGCGTGGTAATTATGTTGTAACTGTATTACATCATGAAATATCGTATGTGAGCTGAATTAGCAACACGTTTGCCTTTTGAATTAATTGGTAATAAAATTTTATTTTCCTGTATTGCTGAACCCTTACTTTTTAAGGGAAAAAAGAGTTAGAACATATATATATATATATATATATATATATATATATATATATACGTGTGTATATATATATATATATATATATATACGTATATATATATATATATACGATATATATATATATATATATATATATATATATATATATATATATATATATATATATATATATAATTATCTCACAATTAAAAATAGAATATAGAAGGAAAATAATAAAACTAAAAACAAAAGTGATAAGAATAAAAGATGGAGAGAGAGAGAGAGAGAGAGAGAGAGAGAGAGAGAGAGAGAGAGAGAGAGAGAGAGAGATAATAATCGCGCTTATTGAATTGTTGACTCAATAAAACAAATTCAAAAGTTTGTATTAAAGAAAACGTCATCGAGAAGAAAGGGGAGAAGGAAACAGAAGTAAGACAGAAAAATAAACCGTTTGAAAGAAAGGAGATAAAAAACATGACTTGGAAAAACTGGGAATGTGAGAAAAAAAATACAACAAAAAAAAGGACCGGGAGAGAAAGGGGAGGCAAAATTTTTAAAGGGGGTTGAGATGTATGTAATGCGGTCATGAGATATAAATGTAAATAAAATGAACGAAATGGAGATAAGTGATCAGAAAAATAAAGATGCAGAAATCACTGGAAAAAATTAATTCCTTAAGAAGAGAAATTGTATTGGGGACGATAGAATATTCGTTTGCTTTTGAATCTGGAATCTGACTTTAACTCATAAATTGTTGTTAATTTATTAAGGCTAATTACGGTATATAAAAACTGAATCAGGAAGTGAATAACTTAATGACAAATAAAAAAGATCTTTGACAGGCAGCTCGGTGATATGAATTATTCCGTGAAATAATTTTCTATCCAAAAGTGCAAATGTCCCAACAATAAACCAGGCAGGTACCTTTAGCATTGTAAAGACCAAAATAAAAAATATGGGGAGTTTTTTTTTTACATCTGTTATTTTAAACCAGATGCAATAGATGAATAAACCAAAAGAATATGAAAACGAAGCAGGTTTTAAAATAAAGAATAATTGTAATATCAAGAAAAATAACACATAGCCAAAAAGAGATTTTGTCTAGAGAAACGTAGCTAAAAATGTCATATTGTGCCATATGGCAATTCGAAAAAAAAAAGAAAGTCTTATAGCAGAATGAAAAGCCTTTTGTTCAAGCTCTGTCCCCAGTGACAAAGACGAGTCAGCATTTCAATTCCTACTTCAAAGGATCTCTTACGATTCGGGCACAAAGAAAGTCTGAGAAAATACGAGACTAATAACCAAACTCCGATCAAAATGGTACGACGACAAGCAGTAAACAGCGTCGCGAGATAAGATACTTCCTCAATTATGAAACTTGGTGAACTATTTTTGTACTGCCTTCCCTTCATCCCCTCCCCCCAAAAAAAAAAACCCGACGCCGACGATCTCTTTAACTTTGGCCGTCCTCCTTACCACGATGATTTAAATTGAGTTATATCTCCTGTTAAGATTCGGAATAGAAGTACAGGGGATGAACAGTGTTCATCATCCTCAGAGAGTGAGTACAATGCGCCACTCACCAGCTTCCTCTGTATTGCATGTACCCAAACGCTTACTGAATATTAAGACCCTCCCCCCCCCCCCCATCCCACTTCCCATTCCTTTCCAACACACCTTTCAATCCAGAGTAATCTGATTCAGTTAACAGACACTCAAGTCTCAGGTCATCAGCAAATCTAGCTCATCGGGAGCTATAGATTTGATCTTCAGGTTATAACTGGTTCACTTATGGTAGATTCTTGGATGAGCCCTGTGCTTACAAGACATTTGTTTGGCGGCAGCTGATTGGCTGGCACCGGGAGGTAGGCAGTTCCAGGCCAATCAGCGGCCGTCAGACAAACGTCTTGCAGGCATAGGGCTCAGCCAAGAATCTACCTTAAGTGAACCTGCTATAGGAGCACAAGGCTCCAGAAAGCAGAAGGTCAATGTATTGCAAAGGATAGAAAGAAGCATAAAATTGTTGGACAGATGCCTTAATTAATCCGAAATAACAACACAGGTACTTCTGTCAATAAACATCTTAGAAAGGAGAAGTTCAATGTTTTTGGATTTTTCTGCTTACCTCCTTGTTCCAATACTCTGAAGACCTTTCTTGCGAAAAGAGGAAATATTATTTTCTTGTAATCAGCCATCCCTAGATATTCTTTGAACGTATTTCTTTGGATCTCTGATTTCTATACAAGGATATTGTGTGCATAATATAATAATAACAATAACAAAATATTAATATTTTACACTTCTGTTCCGTCGTACCTTCTAAGATATTATGGTAATCAAATTCGTTTCAAAAGTTCATGAATGTCTTTCTTATGATTTAACAATAAAAGATATTCATTGCGTTACGCAAGACAAAAAACCTTAGAAATTTTATGTCAATAAACATTACCCAAAGACTTTTCTGGGAAGTTTATCTCTCTCTCTCTCTTCTCTCTCTCTCTCTCTCTCTCTCTCTCTTCCTTTTCACTTCCTCTGATGAACTCTTGCCCTCGCTCTTATGAGATACAACATGGGTTTATCAAAGGAATACCTTTAACAATATTTATACGTACAGTAAATTGCATCACTGTTAATCTAACCAGTGCTTGAGAGAGAGAGAGAGAGAGAGAGAGAGAGAGAGAGAGAGAGAGAGAGAGAGAGATACGTATGTGACAGTTCCGGTTTGTGAAATTCTAAGTGCACATACACCCACATATATGTGTGTGTATACATGTATGTATAAATATATATGTAAGTATACCTGCACACATTATATATTATATATATATATATACATATATATACATATATATATATATTATATATATATATATATATATTATATATATATATCAATTCAAGCTACAATGTCCTTAATATCTAAATTCACTTTACCTCCCAAATGATATATTTTCATATATGTACCGAAGGGGAATTTTTTTAATTGATAATAATTTCGTCCCCCATGGGATCGAACCACTTGGACGGTGGTTCGATCCATGGGGGGGACGAAATTATTATCAATTAAAAAATTCCCCTTCGGTACATATATGAAAATATATCATTTGGGAGGTAAAGTTAATTTAGAATATTAAAGGACATTGTAGCTTGAATTGATATATAAATGGATCACGGTTCGATGTGATAATTTATTCATATATATATATATATATATATATATATATATATATATATATATATATATATATATATATATATATATATATACACGCGCGCAACTGACGGTCGTTTTAGCCAGCAGTACCATGAACCACATCGTTATAAAAAACGCAAATTCCCAAGAATGATGATAAATGAGTGGGCGTTGGCTTAAGACACTCTCTGTGTCCATTCTCACCACATGTTCGAACCAATCTCTTTTTAAATATATATATATATATGCATATATATATATATATATATATATATAATATATACATACATATATTATCTTTTTTCCAGTTTTTATAACTCCTCCTTTTCTGGGTACTACGCCTCTCCACTTCATTTCACTCACTGCAATAATGTCCCTCCTTTAATGAAGATGATGCTTGTGTATCACAGCGAGAGAGAGAGAGAGAGAGAGAGAGAGAGAGAGAGATTAGCAGCGGGAAGCAAGGGAAAGGAAACATAATTAAAAGCCACATCCCACTTAGGCATCTCGAGAAGGGTTAACCATCCACCGCCCTTTTGTTGTCATTTGAAGAGGGGTCGGAGAAAGCTTCAGGTAAAAAAAAAAAAAAAAAAAAAAAAGGAAAGAGAGAGAGAGAGAGAGAGAGAGAGGAGAGATTGAGAATGTATTGGGACCAGCCAGATGTTCCGTAAAAGAGAGAAAAAATGAAATGAGACATGGTAGAAAAAGGAAGTAAGAGTACGGTAGAGGTAAATCTTGTACTGAGCCTTCATGTCAACAGACCATCCCGCTGAACGATGTAATCCCTTGGTGGAGTCTAGGTTAGGACCGCTGGTGAGTGGGTTGGTTGTGGGGTATGGGGGCGGTGGGAGTTAGTGAGTGGAGGAGTCCATTGTAAGATGGGATATAACAGAGTGAATAAGGAAAAGGAAGCACACACACACACACACACGCACGCACGCACACACACACACACACACACACACACACACATATATATATATATATATATTATATATATATATATCTATATTATATATATTATATATATATATATATAAAGACAGAGAGAGAGAGACGAGAGAGAGAGAGAGGAGAGAGAGGAATTTACCTAGTTTTTCCATAAAACATGAATTGAAGCCTCGTAAAGAAAGCTAGAATTTAACCAGAATGATCATAGTGTGAAGTTTAAAGGATCTCTCTCTCTCTCTCTCTCTCTCTCTCTCTCTCTCTCTCTCTCTCTCTCTCTCGTCCCACACATTGCCGAATTTCTTGGGTTTTAATCAAAAGAACTTATTACGTTTACTCAAGTTTGGACATTTATACTTCATTATCTCGAGTCTTGATTTTGAATTTGAGATGTAAAGAGATAGAATCATTCCACTATCAGTCATCAGGTGACTTTGTTGAATGTATCATTGAGCCAGAGAACATGGAGTGATATAATCATGCTCTCGTTAAGTTCTCCTATGGATAGGGAAATGCATACAAGTATGGCGAGGTGTATCAGGGGAAAAGGAGGTTTCTGGAAACTTTTCGCTCTTGCCATATGACACCAATTACACTCATTATTTATCACAGCTATGCCACGCTTCTTTGGACGTGGAGAGAGAGCTTACGGTATCGCAAATGACCTCGTTTAAGGTTTCCGAAGCCTAAGACTAAAAAGGCCCTGAAAGAATGGAAAACGATCCAGGTGACGTGTTAGATAAAAACGAATCCTTGACGTAGTAGGCTTTTAGCGGGATATAAATATCCAGGACCATTACGTTAAAAGTTGATGGGGAAAGTTGGATGCGAAAAGGAGGTTTCTGGAAACATTTTGCTCTTGCCATATGAGGAATGGCTGAGAGAGAGAGAGAGAGAGAGAGAGAGAGAGTTCGGGGCTAAAACATTATTCCCGTAAAACCCCCGAATCGGAAAGTTCTAAACCTGTAAAAGTTCCCAGAAGGATACTGTTGGAGATGATTAAATTCTTCGCATTAAATGTGGCTCACGATTAGGTTCTGTTCCTTATGTGATTCCTTTGGTATCTTACCGACCAAGGTGAATTTTCATAAGACGGATCTGCAATTAGACAAAAATTGCCTGTTTTTTTCCTACTAGGTGCAATACAATGCAAGAGCTTAGCACTAGCCAGTCAGATACTCTGGAATGTGGAATGTACAATAGTCGCGTACCTCTGGGATTTTCTTCCATGGAAATAGCAAGAGGTAATATGAAGGGTGAGAGTTTATCTCTCTCTCTCTCTCTCTCTCGCTCTACATCTCTCTACTCTCTCCTCCTCCCCTACTCCTCTCTCCTCTCTCCATATGTACATACACACACAAACATATATATATATATATATATATATATATATATATATATTATATATATATATATATATATATATATATATTTAGAATACCTGTAAAACCTGTTTCAGCTTGTTTGGTGTGTTCCTCTCAGTAGTTTCAAGACCAGATCTCCATTGTCTTCCATAACCTTGGGTTTGATGAATTCTTGTATGAAGTAACTCTGTTCTGTAAGTAAAATGAGAGGAATTCCTGGCGAATAAGTTTGGGAAAGAAAAACAGGTTGTTATTTATTAAACTTTTATTATTCTCTTTTTCGTGAAAATGTACACTTTCTTCTGTGAGTACGTTTAAGCTCATTAGGATTATTTACATGCTTTATTTCTTCATATGATAATTACCATTTATCATTTATACATTTTATACCTATAATAACTTATTAAGCTCTCGTACACAAGTCCAGCTTTGGGAAAAACCTTCTATGCTTCAAACTGATTACATCTGTCCATTTCAATCAGGTCTATATGATTCTCTCCTTGAGAAACTACAAGAAACCTCTTAGAAAAAAATATCACAAAACCAAATACATAAGGTGTCCAGTTCCCTGCTGCGTAATTCCGAAAAAAAACTGTTTTTAAATCCAACATTCATTTCATTCATAATCAAGAGACACATTCGGTTATGAATTTAAATTCTCGTTTTATATTCAAACGCCCGTCATTTCTCCCGGATAAAATATTTGTCCATATCTAAAGTGCAGTCGAATGTTGGAGTCTGAATTTGTTACGCTCCCCTGTAATACGTATATTTGAATTGGAGTCAAATATAAGTTTGCTTCAGGTACTTAGCGAGTGATTTTTCGTAACTGTTTTCCTTTACGCAATACCCATAGGGGGAGAATTAAAAATGCCCTGTTATCTAATGAAAAAATAGCTAGCATATAATCTAATGTTTTTCACTGAAATTCAATCACCCTCAAGAAACTCTTTATGATATCACACAAATAAGTTGCATAAAAATATACCACTGACAATATTAAATACAAAGGCAAGTAGCAAGTACTTGATAAACAGCACTTCAGAACAACGTTATGGTGAGCTTATGACTACGAGCTGGTTGCGTTCAGTGAGTAATATACCATCACATGAAACGGACCAGACAAAAACGCACTCAAAAAGAAAAAAAAAAAAACTGCGGCAGTCACAGGGACAAAGAGGAAGACATCTACTCACTTTGTCGTAACCGTGGTAAAACAGAGAACATTGTCAGTTTCATCCTCATTTGTGAACAACTGGTACATACAGACTTTGTAACGCGCACAAAGCGTTATTCACACAACTTTCATTTGCAGAATTATATACAGATGATGAGTCATTAACCTGTGTGTCCTTTTTTTAATCAGTATGCATAACCTTAAAAGAACTTTTTAAACATACATTTGCTGTGAAGCGGAAATGTATTTGCAACGCAGTTTTTAACTACGGTTGTGCAAGTGACAAATGCTTTATTATGATTATTTCACTCGCTAATCTTTCCACACGTCGAAGTAGGTAAACAAACCGTTTTGGAATGTAATATATTGTTTAAATTGCTACTTATTTTTGTGTCTATTAAGAAGGATTTAATCATAGTCTTCAAGCTTATAAATCAAAGAAATTTTATTCATTATATCCTGATAGTTTTCGTTACATCACCCGAAAGAATCACATCAAGTTCAAGGAGATAAATATATGCTATAGATCTTGAGTCCTTTAAAAAAGAGGATTATAATTATCAGGACCCCATTCTTCTCTTCCTTGTTTACACAGATCAACGAAGAAAGTATGAAAACAGTAGTCCGTCTACGATGGAGTTTATTAGCATTGGCAGTACAATTATTATTAACTGGTCCTTGCAGAGGAACCATTGACTGTTCAACTATTGTCATTTAAAAAAAGGAAAAAGAAAACGCAATGATCTTCATTGACGAAGGCCGTAAATATTATTAGCATCTACTATAGTAGATTCACATCAACCGTGATTTGATGTCTAGGCCAGTCACTTACGACGCTCCTGATTGGCTGTTGATAAGCCAGTCACAGGGCTGGAAACTCTCAGTCTCTCGAGAGAGTTCACATAAGCAGGATGCATATTCCACCTCTCCTGAGGGATACTTTTGAAAGACGTATCCCTCAGCAGAGACTGAACATACATCCTACCTGTGTGAACTCTCTCTCAAGAGACTGAGAGTTTCTAGCCCTGTGATTGGCTTATCAACAGCCAATCAGGAGCATCGTAAGGGACTGGCCTAGACATCAAATGCACGGTTGATGTGAATCTACTATAACTCTCATTACTATCACAAAAGCTTTTTGTTTTTTCTATTTTTACATCTAATAAAGCATACATCAAATCGTAACTGAAAGACCTTTATTCAAGTATAATAATGCAAAGCTTCTTGTTGGTGGTGTCTACAGGCTTCTCCCAATCAAATGGCTCATGTTTTCTTAAGATATCAAACAAAGGATTTACATTTAGGTTTATGCAAACTTACACACACACACACACACACACACACACATAACTATGAACAATGCCCAATGCATTCACATTCCTTTAATACAAATTCACGCATTGTTAACAGATCTGATCTGGGCAACGGCTTTGAATGTATAGTGATTTGGACTTTCTTCTGTTTTAGTGAATAAGAGACTTTCTATGTCTTCATTTGTCTATTTGTCTCGACCACAGTGGCAGGACAGTTAGTTAGCCATCTAAGATGAATTTGGCAATCACCCTCTCATTTTTATTGTAAAATGAGTCACAATTTAGCTAAGAGAGACTTGGAAATCATCGTTCCATTTTCAATACTGCAGAAATCCTTTGGCTATAAAATTTTTAAGCACGTTTGAGTAACAGATAATCGTATTCTTGATTACAGGTGATAAAAACATATCTTTAGGGGTCCTGGTGGTGATATTCAAGGTTTGAACTCATTAAGGTTTATGGAGCACAGGTTGAAACTAAAATTTATAGATATATATACACTATTTCCTTGAATGAATGCTCGTAATGACATTATGTTCATGCTACATGCGCGGGCTACACACACACACACGCATAATATATATATATATATATATATATATATATATATATATATATATATATATATATATATATAGATAGATAGATAGATAGGTAGATAGATAGATAGATAGATAGATAGATAGATAGATAGATAGATAGATAGATAGATATAGATGCATGTGACATAGATAGATAGGTAGATAGATAGATTGATAGATTGATAGATAAATAGATAGATAGATAGATATAGATACATGTGACATTAAAAGTGAGCAAATATTTAAAAAAATATATATAAACAATAGCGATGTTACAGTTTAAACTGTATAGACAACGCAAGTAGAACGAATGCATATGCTAAATTTAAGGTACCACCAAAAGTTACCCAGACTTAAATTGGTAGTATAAAGAGAAAAATGTCCAATGCAAATGACCTTCAGTTAAAGTTAAGTATAACAGACCTTCCAATGTAAGGGATACATTTTGAATGAGTTTGATAAAGCAGTCAATTATTGAAGAACCTGGTAATATGTAAGGGTCATCAATGCGGAATCAATGATAAGATAAAATTTCTGGGCTGCCGACCATCTTAGAATAGCAGCACATGTTCCGTAATAAAGTGTTTCATATCTCAACTCTCTCTCTCTCTCTCTCTCTCTCTCTCTCTCTCTCTCTCTCTCTCTCGTATGGGTGAGCAACTGAATCTATAAGCCATTGCTAAATACAAAGTGGAGAGGGAGAAGCTATATTTCTATATACACTTTAAACTTGACAGTCTAAAAGGTTTTTTTCTACTGTCGTTTCAATATACACTAGGCTAAACTCAAAATATGTATATTTGATGCAACCAAGACGACATCAAAAATATATGTATATATATGTATGTATACATCTATTTAACACGTTATAAATTTTGCTTTTCCATTCAGTCTTCACAGTGGAAACGATTATCATATTTCTAATTCAGTAAATTATGTTATAGTCATATCAAAACACATGCTCTCAAATATAAATAAATTTAATCATCCGCACTTCTTTGTATATCTCATATATAATATATAATATATATATATATATATATATATATATATATATATAATATATATATTATTACAAACATGTCTTTCAGCATATGGGAACAAATGTAAACTTTGTATAAGCTGACATTACTGGCCACGCAGTCATATTCCTCAGGTAGGTTTTCGAAAGCTCTAACGTATCAATGTGTGTGTGTGCGTGTGCGTGTGCATGAATGTAGTACATAAGTAGTAGTTTTTTCCACACCTGTTTAAACAAGAACCCATTGAATTAACTTGCACGATCCACTTGCTACCTTTATTCTACTGGAAATTAAAAAAGATCTAGTTATTTGAATCAATGTCTATATGTATATATATATATATATATATATATATATATATATATATATATATATATATATATATATATATATACTATATATATATATATATATATATATATATATATATATATATATATATATACGATTATATATATATATATATATATATATATATATATACATATATATATATATTAGATGTGCTGATAAATATATATATACACTATCACTCTTTCTCCTACCATTCCATTTGGCAAACAACAGAAGCCATTCACTTCAAAATGATCCCATAAACAACAACAACAGTAACACTCTTTCCATTGAGAATTCCCATTCCAGGTAAAACGCGAGACCAATTCCATCCACATGAACGCACAAACCCTGCGCATGCGCACGACGTGCGCACGCGCTCCAACACAGCGAGGAGTATAGGGGGTTCCTCCCACCTTCGTGACGTCATCAACCTCAAAAGCAGCACCAGATCCACCACACGAAATTAATTGTGGCTGTCACCAGAGCCCCAAGAAGACAGTGGACGTTTTTGAGTTGCCGCCATGATTTGAAAAAAAAAATCAATATTAAAAAATAAAATGTTGGCTCGACGTTTCGGTGTTAGGACAGCGAGCAATCGTCAGGCTGGGCGTCTCGCACCTGCTGCTTGGCCTTCTTGGAAGAGCGACGAATGAGCGAGCGGCTTCTGGGCTTGTTGCGGGAGAAGGCCGATGAAGGCGGAGTCCATCCGGAGGCTCCGAGACTCTGGAAAGGAAAGCGAGCGTAGTTAGTAGGAGGTTGCTGGTTGATTTAATGCTGAAACTTGGGGTTGCATGTCTACATGTTATGTTCACATGCACAAAATTTAAAGAATTATAGTGTGGATGCACCATCCTTTCATGTTCAGATGTATAAAACTTATAGACTTATAGTGTGGATGCACCATCCTTTCATGTTCAGATGTATAAAACTTATAGACTTATAGTTTGGATGCACTATCCTTTTATGTTCAGACATACAAAACTTAAAGACTTATAGTGTAGCTGTACCACCCTTTATGGTCAGACATATAAAACTTAAAGACTTATAGTGTGGATGCTCAGCCATACAAAACTTAGAGACTTATAGTGTGGACACACCATCCTTTAACCAATTTTTCACATGTGTTCAGAATGGTGTTGACATGTGTTGACAACATGTTCACTGTAGTGTATATGTACCCTTATGTGACATCTCTGTTATATGGTACTACTTCCTACTTGTAATCGACCTTTTATCTTACATACTTCTTATGACCGTTATCTTTTTATATTACGAAACCCCATTAATTATTTATCGGCATCTACTTGTCAAACCCTTTCAGATTTATACTCATGGTACTGTTATTGCTATCAACTCATGAATCCACCTGCACACCAACACCTGTATAATTGTATTCAGTGCAGAGGCCTTTGGAACGGGCAATACAGTGCCCATATTTAGCCCAGCCCCGAAGCAAACGGAATCAGTAAGATAATTCCAAAGTCTGGCAGGATAAATTAGGAAACAGGTGGACTAAAGGGTGTTACGGAAGCCCCCTGAGTTGAACAGAGATTCGGTTCTTTTATCTTGATGAGTAAATCATAATTTTTGCTACCTAATGAGCATGTTGCAACTTTTTAAATGGTTTGTTTTCACTTTTTTGCATATTTCTTTTTATATTTAAGTCTTCAGGATGAAGATTATATATATACATACACACACACATACACACACTCACATATATATATATATATATTATATATATATATATATATATATATATATATATATATATATGTTATATATATAATATAATATATATATATATATATATATACTATATATAGATATAAAAATCACGTTCTCTAAAGATGAGGATCAAATAAGACCATCTTATTATGTCTTATTTCCTGGGGGTAGATATAAGTATAATTCTTACAATACACCAAGATTTAAGACACAAGGAAATGTCATATTTCATCCTTGCTCTTGAGAATAATCAAGAAATTTTATGCTTTTCACAAAAAATTCTATCTGAAAACAAAAAATTTTCCACCACAGTCCCACCCATCCCCGTCCCCCTCACTCCCATACCCCTCATTTAATCTGAATATTACTCAGCTCATTTTCCAAAATGTTTGCTTTTATGATAACGCTCCTTTGACTGCGCCATTGAAAGCTCTAAATAATATGTAATCAATCAGCGATCATTTACCTTCCAAACAGGTTCGATTCATGGGAAGTAATTACTTTTTTAATTGGGGCACTGTGTAGCCTAAATCACCATCAATGATGAATGTTTTCCTACATAACAATGTGAACTGTCTTTATGAGAGTAATTGCTTTTTTTTACATATTAATTGCTATCTTATCCATTTCCGATAGATTTGAAAGAAATATTTTCCTCGAAACAGATGTGCCCCGAACAATCATTTTCAGAATAATTACACTAATATATTTCTGCTCTGTACAGCGGGGTCAGTGGAATGAAACTACGGTCATTTTTGTCTTTGGGTGAGGGATTTCGTTATTAACTCTATTTTTAACTGTTTAAATGACTTCATTCTTGTTTTATTCACTTTAAACTTGTGAATGAATTTTCACGTTCAGTTACGATCAGACACGAAGTAATATTTCAACAGATACCACTTCATGTCTCCTTGTGAAATTCTCGTCAAATACCTTTTATTTTCCCTATAAAAGTATCTGTCTCGTCTTCTTTTCAAACCTACACGAAAGTCGTTCTTGGAGTGCTTACTTATTCCGAAGGACCATGCTATTGCAAACATCACAAGTAATTTACTTTTTGTCCTTTCATTGTCGGTCTAATTCTTTTTGAGAATTTTTGTTACTTTTAAATCTGGATATTACTTGCTATTGTGTACTCTAATAAATTTTCACGATTATTAGGGCACCTTTGCCTGGATGAAATACTTTTGAAATATTTGTTACCGTACGACATTCTTTATTATTCTTTGTCATTTGATAGACCCATTCCATAACAATGTAAAATAACACTAGAATATAAATTACATATATAATCGATACTTTCTCTGGTCTCTGGCTTGTATACTTTATACCTCTTTTTGCAGTGCCTCGTTATATTTATATATTGATTCGGTTTGTTTATTTATTTTTTCTAATACCTGGTCTCTTCTTTCTGCGTTTTCTATTAACTTCTACTAATTCAAATGGCTACCATATTCTTTGGAAGCTTGAATATCTGATCAGTGGACCCTTTGGGCTTCTTCCATTTGTATAGATTTTATCCACTGAATAATAATAATAATAATAATAATAATAATAATAATAATAATAATAATAATAATAATAATAATAATAATAATCCTGTCCATGATAATTTCCATCAACCCTGCTTATCTAAAGCACGGTGTATTTTGTTACTCAGAAAAGAAAAAAGAAAAAACTGAGTGATCCCTTTAGAGCAAAGAGTGAAAATATTAACTCAAAACCAATAATCTACTTTCATTCTAGTTTCATTATAAGCAGCTCACGACAAACTGAAATGAAGCTACCTACATATCCAAATCAATGTTTCGTAAGGACCCCCAGGGATCCGCAGGATGATTTGGCCGTCGGTATCAGATAAATTTTAGAGCAAAACGTGGCTCAATTTATGTGCAAAATTGCAAAATTTCTGTAAAAATTTCAAAATTAGTAATGTTGTGAAAGTTATTTTAGATCAAATGTAAACACTGATGTTGAAGATAAGTC
>NC_061100.1:23556902-23624402 GCF_015104395.2 Macrobrachium nipponense | reverse complement strand
AAGATTTTGTGGCTTCCATCACTGTCTCATTAACTCTAATTAGCCTTAATGACCATTGAATCTCTCCTGGTTAAAATAAACCTCATTTGATGAAACTGATTTCAAATTTTTTCTGATGCGTAAATTATATTTTGAAAATATTGAAAATAATATTTCTAGGAAAGTCTATGCTACATAGGCATGAGAAATCTATAATAATATTATTCTTGTGTTGCTTGAGAATCTCTACAAGTAGTTTTAAAAGGAGAGAGAGAGAGGAGAGAGAGAGAGAGAGAGAGAGAGAGAGAGAGAGAGAGGGTAGAGTGGGTTATAAGACATTTTATTACATTTGCGACATTCCTGCTATCCTTTTCTCTCTCTCTCTCTCTCTCTCTCTCTCTCTGTCATATAAACACACGCGCATACAACGTGAATTGATAGGAGAGAAATAGGACAACTTGCCATATTTCTCTCATATCCATCTATCCAATTGGAGAGAGAGAGAGACAGAGAGACAGAGAGAGACAGAGAAGGAGAGAGAGAAACTCAACACGGATCAATGAGCTTGTCAAATAAATCCTTCTCATTTGCCTATACCCTTCAAGAACGAAGACTCAAAAATTTTTTGTCCTAAAATTACCTGTTGATTAAAGCCAGTGATCTAGATGTCTATCGTCTTCTACTTGCCTAACCCCCTTCACACCTCTTTTAAAATGCTACCTCTTTCCTCCACTGAAGAAAATATGTATTTTCAAATTATCTCACACAATGTTGCCTTCTGTGAACACGGAACCTCCTTCTACTTACTTTCTGATTGATTTGCATTATCTTCGAAAATGAGCGGAACGTATTGCCTAAATTTCCTAAGATTATGTTTAACAATGATCTCAGACGTAAGTTAGGGTTTATTGGACCTGTTTAGCTTTTATTTATGCATATGAGGCCACAGGTGTTGCTATCGTCATTATATATTCACACACAGAGATACACATTCACAGACACACACACACGCAAACACACATGCACACACACACACACACACACACACACACACATATATATATATCTATATATATATATATATATATATATATATATATATATATATATACATATATATATATATATATCTATATATATATATATATATATATATGTATATATATATCCATATACTATATACATATATATATATATATATATATTATATATTATATATATATATAATTATCAAGGGAATACATCACTCACTTAAGAATCCTATGCAATAATAATCACACAAATTTAAAAAATGATTATCTGTAATATACTGAACAAAATACTCTCCTAACGCATAATAGAGTACAGATGATATAGAAAACTACTTAGATATGAACACTGCTGTTTTCTTATATTAAAAAAATCTTTACATATGAGAAAACGCTGGAGTTTACATTCAAAAAGTACTGCGCACACACGCATACACACTTCCGGTTGGATGAGAGAGAGAGAGAGAGAGAGAGAGAGAGAGAGAGAGAGAGAGAGAGAGAAATGATTTCGTCACCTTTCCATGCCAGGAAAAAAGTTCAATTTCCTCGCAATTCGAACCCATGAATGAAAGTTATTCAAACTCGTCAAGTCTGATTATCGCCGCGCGTTTTCATGCAGAATTCTTGCATCTCCTATTCTGGTTCCTCGTGAAATTCAAGTTCTTTATTAGATCATTCTCGCAATCTTAATCTTATTATTTTGTTTTGGGGAAATCTTGAGGTGTCTCCTGTTTGGAACCGTTCATTAGGATCCTTTGTGATCTGGCAGTGTTTTTGAGTCTTTGTTCATACCAGTGGTTCCTCGTTGATGCCTACATGATAAGGACCTTCTCTCACTGTAGTATACGTTATGTCAAGCTGTCCAGGTATAACTGGAAAGTTTGCTGCGGAGAAGGACTCTAACTTCATGCTTCCTGTCCCAAAGGATATACCCTCGAATTCCTGGGCAGGGCAGGATCACTCTTCATATGTAAATCTCTATGAATAAATTACATCCGATGTAAAGTTATTTTGGTAGCAATGGGTTATTGTAGTTACACACACACACACACACGCACACGTTATATATATATATATATATATATATAATATATATAATATATATATATATATATATACACACACACACACACACATATATATATATATATATATGTATATATATATATATATATATATATATATATATATATATATATATATACATATATATATATATATATATATATATATATACATATCATGGATATATATATATTAGGAACCACTGGATGATTTGTAAAACACATATTGACAACAGAAACCTCTGCATTTTATGCCATACCTCCTACCCTCAAGACCTTGTTATTCTGGAATCACTTTTTATGAAACAACTTGTCAAGTCGTTAAACACACATACGTATTTGTCTTGACTTTTGTTGTTTCTATTTAGGTTTGTGTTTAGTTGAACTCGGTCACTTCTCTAGGTCGGTCCTTAATCGATCTTCATTTTTAGTTTACTGCTCACTCTAGTATCTTTCATATATTTTTTACATTTTGTTTTAATTTTAATGCTTATGAATTTGTTAATTTGGTAATAATAATTTTCAATTTTTTTAATTCTTAATTTTCTTCGAAGATTTTAGTTTTTACAATTTTGATGTAATTATGTGTGTGTGTGCATATAATATTTGTGTTTGTGTATGTATGTATGCATGAAGCATGTTTTCATACCTAGCACGCGTTTGAAGCCTCATCATATTAAGAATTCATAGTCCGTTACATAAATTGCAACATCCAAAAGTGTTTAAAAAGACAATTGAACCAATCAATCAATCAATCAACCAAAAAAGTCAATTAACTAATTATTTACTTAATTTCTCAAATACCAAAGAAATGAATGAGATTTGAAACCTCACATAACAATGAGGAGAGAAACTAAAAATATTCCCCCACCAACAAATAAAAAGATATTGTTTTGTTGGGTCTCGAAGCAAGCTAAGTTTGAAAGCAATTATCGGAGTTAATTATCTCCCAGTCGTATTCTTTCATTTCTCTCATTCCATATTTTTCTTCTTTAACAAACGAGGCTTTCTTTTGTTTCGTGTGTAAGCGACAGGCGAACTTATGATAGAGAGACGGGAGTTAACAGATTGACTTTGAACGTTCGATTTGTGTTTTTCTGTAAGTGGGTGTATATGTTCGAGTGGAAATATGCACTGATATTTGATTTTCATAATTCAGAAAGGTCAGAACTGACTGGGATGCAAACAGGTGTGGGTCAAGTACAAGTATTAATTTTCTTAATAAAAAACAAGTGGAGAAAATATTAAGCTAAAATCTTGTTATTGTCTAAGCTGCATTCTGCAGTTTTGCCATGATACGTTATCGCTATTTAGATGACGTTTATATAGATTATATAGATTAAAATCTAACTCCCTTTTCAAATGAACTCCTTTTCCTGGCAGCGCGATAGTGTGGGCCACTTATTCCTGCAGTGAAATTGAAAATAATCAAACGATTAACAGGTCTTGGAACAGCACGGTAGCGAACGTTTAAATCGTGTATACTGACGACTGAACTTTGTAAATAAAAAAGATAAAAAGAGCAAACCAATATGACTTGGTAAAGCTGAGTTGACCAACATTATACAACCAAGGCTTATAAAAAAGTAAATTAATAAAATAAAATATATATTAACCTCTAGAACAAATATCTACCACCCCAAAGTTATTTTCAATAAATGGAAAGTTAATAATATTATTTAACAGTACTGAAATGATGTTATTCATATATTTGTTGCATTAGTCGAAGATATTGCTAATTAGCGCACGGCCTTTAAGAGTCTTATAGCACGTTAAATGACGTGACAGTTAACACTCGCGAGAGAAAATTACACAATCATTAATCGATAATTGCACCCGTGTCCTGAGCTATAGACAAAAAAAAAGACCACAGGTCCTCCTCAGTCATTTAAGATTAAGCCATGAAAATAAACGGCCCATTTCCACAGAGGAAAATAAGAATAACAAAGCGAGAGGCGACCCTTGTGGTATGAAATGAAAAGAATCCTTTTTTTGTTTAACTTTGACAAGTATGGAAAGTTCAAGGTTATTAATTATAGAACAAATGGAGTTTTTTCTTTCTCATTAAAAAGAGGTACTTTTATAATTAAAATATTTATTTTTGAAAAAGGGATTAAATATTTCGATGGTGATCCACATTGACTTAGCCACACATGAAGAAACAACTTATCATTATCAACAGTGAAAATATCATCAAAGAGAATGTCTTTATTCATGAAGGAATTGATGAAAGAACGTAAGTTTTGCCCATAAAAATGATAAAAGAATCTATGCCTTTGAAATGAGACTGACGAAGTTCGAATCTAAATTCTTCATTCCGTTGTCAGAAAAGAGGAAGATAAATCATTTATCTGGCAATCAACGAGCAACGAATGAAATCCCAATTTTAAAGATAAAAAAAATAAATGAGCGATCGTCGTCTAGGCATCATGACAAATAAGACCCAATTTTCTGAGGCGAAAGACAAAAAGCAGCTTCGAAATGACGGAAGAAATCGACTCGTCCTTTATTTTCGCAGACTGGCAACGAAGAATCTCACTGACTGACGAGACAGATGCGATATTTTCACGTTAGGGGGAATAATGAGAAGGGTCGGAAGTCGAGGCAAAACTACTCAATCACTTGGGAATGAAGATTACAGCTTGAACTTTTAATGGAAGTTGATACTGGGGAGGATTAGGCTGAAAAAAAAAAAAAAAAAAGTTTCCTCATCGATGGAGAACAAAGGCTGGGAGCTGAGGTCCTCAGTGACGCTTACGTAACGAGCGAATGGTGACTGGGTGTCTTGACGAATTGTCCTGCGCCTCATCGCCGGTGCTAAAAGATGCAAAAACGGTAATTGAAGATCGAAGAGATTAGAAGCGACTGGAGATTTATGGCCAGTACATGAGCGCCTAGATGAGAATGGATTTGGTCATACATCATCTTCGTTTCAAGGTCGTGGAGCATCATTTAAGAATGTTGTATTTTCTTTATGTTTTCTCAGTATGCTTGAACAAAATGAAATGCATGACTAGAAAACGAGACGAATATCTCTCTTGCTTAAGAATAAGAGAACGACTGAGAAATGCTGGGAGTTAAAATGTCTGATTTTATAATAGAAGAAATATAATATAGAAAACTGACAAGAAACATTCCAAGAAATACCATCGACATAAAATAAATGAAAGGCGATTCGGAGGCTGAAGTTTCATCATGAAAATTCTATGAGAAGTTTGAAAATGATGACGAGCAGAGGTGCATCAAGCAAATCAAGAGAAATGAGAGAGAGAGAGAGAGAGAGAGAGAGAGAGAGAGAGAGAGAGAGAGAGAGAGAGAGGAGAAACCACGAATAATATATGTAATAGACTTGCACAGACGAATGGGATGAAATATTTCTGCCGTTTGCAGATGAGAAAGAGCCGAGTCATATAATAGGCGGGGATGAAAAATATATATTTAAAAATTGATTTTTTAAGGGGATGGGGGTAGGTGACATATCAAGGTAGTATGAAAAGACAGAAATTATTGTGCACGAAGTCAGTGCTGGTCTCAAGCTAGTATTAACAAGCAGACAACTGGCGTTGTTAAAATTTAAGCATTTTAATTTAGAAAAGTTTGCTTGGAAAAATGCGAGATTATAATCTTATATCCTTCTCAGAAATTAGAAGCGCAGGAAGACTGTCTATTCAGAGACAGGAAAAAGGCCTCGTAAATAAAAAGGTGTGATATTCGGGCAATTTGTGTCTGAATGCAGGATAGAGGCGAACGACACACCATATCTGGTGGGATGTGGGGTGGGGGGGGGGGGGGGGGGAGGGGGGGATGGGGGTGAATATACTCAAGATTAGACACTGCAGTGATTTGTGTCCTTGATACTTATAAAGAGTATAGATATAGCAATGAACGTTACCTATCTATTTATCTATCTATCTATCTATATATACATATTTGTGAATAATATATGTACATCTAATAAAATATAGTAAGTACTATATTTCAGAGACTGCTGTCTCTGATATATATAGTACTTACTTTCTATATTTTTGGCGTTTTTATGGGCTCCTTTTTAATAGCGTGAATTATGCTTTAACAGAACATTTTTACCAGATATATATGTACATGTTTATGTATATATATATGTATGTATAAATTTATATGTATATATATATATATATATATATATATATATATATATATATATACACACTCTAACCACAGCTGTTCATACTGACTACAAGGTACCTGCCATCCAGTTCATTCACTCTCCACAGTAACTAGAGAGCAGCTTAAGCATATTCTCACTGTTACCTTCCAACCTCTCTCTCTCTCTCTCTCTCTCTCTCTCTCTCTCTCTCTCCGTTATTAACGCTCACGTCAAGTGGATCAATGGCACTTCGCCTTCTTCATAAGTAACCTCCCTATATTACAAGTACTCAAGTATTTAAAGATCAACGATCCCTCTTCACTCACTCACGCCTTTCAGCGACGCGGTGAATGATCACTCGTGTAAATATGGGTTTCTGAATATTTTTCCTTAACGTCAGTATTTGTGAATTTCAGAATCTAGTTTAAGTGAGACTCTCGTACTTGCGAAGTATAGTTCTGAGTAGACCATCATCATTATCATCATCCAGCTGAATTTGATGGATATGACTTCTGCAGTTAAGTGGTAAGGTCAGACTCGTCCTGATAATAGACAAATCCTGTTTTTTTCCGGCGAGCTTTCAAAGCAATTACGAACAGTATGAACCTTAAGAGATGTTGATCTTTAAAGAACATAGATGTAAATTACCTATTTGATTTGAAGGACTGGTCATCCATCATTCTTACATGATCTGTGTTGCCATACAGATATGAAGCGTGGTTTGGTAAAGGTCTATAAGCATTGAATTTAAATGACTTTGTAGATAAGAGAATAAAGCTTTTAAGAGGAACATTTGGAGAGAGATGATTAGAACTAGGCTTCTCTGGGCACGAGAAGAGAAAGAGGGAAGATGAAGATCTAATTGCATGAGAGATATAAGACGGGGGCTTGGAGATGTGTGGAAATTTGTGGAAGTGAAAGTACAGAGAAAGCATGTTTAACCAAGATTCACAATCGGGATAAGGCAGTAAATTATGAACCTGATAGTTATGTATATCTATCTATCTCTCTATCTATCTATCTATATGTATGTATGTATATATTTATAGATGGATAGATCAATAGACAGATGAACAGACAGATAGACATTATTTGTGCTTGAGTGGTTTAGGCTACTAATCTAAATGTGGTTAGCAGGAATATACCTATGTACAAAGATATCTACCTACTTTTCATGTATTCAAGCCTGTGTTTATTTATCAAAGTAAGTTTTTTTTCTTTTACATAGGACTGTCTAGACGTACAATTTCGTGCTCTTGATTTATTAGATAAATTTAAAAAACCTTTGTCTTCTTTTAGTTTAAAAAACGCTATTAGGGCAGAGAAGATTTTCAAGCCTTTTTTTTACTCTCTCTCCCTCTCTCGTCTTTTGTCTCACTTTTGTTTGCCTTTTCATCCGAGTTCCTCCATCTTCCTGTGCATTTGTGAGGGAGGAACGACACCCCCTCCCTCCCTCCCTCCCTCCCTCCCTCTCTTCCTACCTCCCTGCCCCATCCCTCTATCTCTCCCTCCCCCCAGGCCTTTCTTCCTGTGTTATTCATCCTTCCCCTTCCTCCTTTTTCCTGATCTTCCAAACTGCTTCCTTCTTCCATTGTCTGGAGTCGTTTGAGAAATTCTACCAGCCTTTCTTTTTTTAATTGGGGGGGACTTTATAAAAATGGCCTTAGCCTACCTCTCTCTCTCTCTCTTTTCATCCGCGGTCCCCTCCTTCTCTCTTCCTTCTCTCCTCCATCCTCCTCTCCCCGCCCTTCTCGCACCTCCATCTCTCTACAGCTCGGGTACCCGGGTCCTGCTTCTCTCAACATCTCTCTCTCCCCGCTCCCCTTCTCGTCTCTCTCCCCCCCCCCCCTCACTCTCCCTCTCTCTCTCTCCTCTCTCTCTCTGTGTTTCCTTGAGGGGCAAGCCAGATAAAAAAAATGGTAAAAGCAAATGGTCGTTTCCCCCTTTTCTTCGTTTGTTTTTTATTGTGTTTTCGTTCTGTTCTGTATTGGGTAGATGGGTATTTGGACTCCGTCTATAGAATTGGCCTCAGGTGGTTTGAAATGTTATGTCAATATTGAATATTAACTTTACATATTAACCAATGACAATGTGGGTTTTCTTTGGGGTATAAAGAAGGGATTAGTAAAATGGTCATGATATAACGAACAAAATAGTTATTACTACTAATAATAATAACAATAACAATAATTCAAAGAAAACTGATGTTCACGAGTCAATAAAATGGGAAAGTAAATCCACAGTAAAATGTCTGTTTCCTTTTGTTATTTAAAATATTTAATATATTTCAAATAAGAAAATCAAACATTCATACTACTGTGGATTTAATTTTCCAATAATAATGATAATAATAATAGCCACTTATATCATCATACTATTATACGTAACTACATTAAAATGTCGGTAGAATGACAACTGAAATGACAAAGGGAGACACTGCAACAATATATATCCCCCTAATGTTGAATTTTCATCTGACCCACCAATTCTACTTATCTCGCTGAATCTGCGATACACCCTGCGCACGTAATTGCTCTTCAAGCGAGAGTGAAAATTAGATTATTTCTATAATTCAAAAGCAATTCACCTACATATACAAAAGTAAATTGTCTGTAATTTAAAGACTATTCTTATCAGGTGGAAGATAAATTATATATATATATATAGTATATATATATATATATATATATATATATATATATATATATATATATATATATCACTGACCATCTTTTTGCCTCAGATGAGAGCTTTTTAAACAAAACCAATTAGCATAACGTATCATTCATGCAAATGAGCCAAAGAACTGCTCTGATTGCTCATAAAATATTTCATAATTCTTAAATTAATATTCTCCACTTCGATGACTTCTCTTCTTTCAGTTATAATAGAAAGGATTAAATCTAGAAAAAATGACTTCGTCTCATTAGTATTACTTCGCAATTTCTGTTTCTCACTTGATGAACGTAAGGAAAAGAAACTATTCTAATTAATAAAACTTCATTACACGACGCACACTTGAAATTACTTCTAGTGCAGCTGGAATATGAACATATTCGAATTGTAACACCTGCTCAAATTCAAGGCGTAACTGAAAGATAATCTTAAAAGATTAAATTTAATCTTTCTCATTGAGAAAGAGATGATACAAGGCTATTCATCTTCTAAGAAAGTAAATGATTCATAGTTCTGAAGAGAGGTCGCAAAGTAAATTAGGGTATTTATACAAACGTTGATTATAATTCTATTGATCTTTCAAATATTTGTATATTAGGATGCAAAACCAATTTTGTGTATTTTTCGAGGATTCAGCTATCAAAGATTCAAATACTTGGCACAGATTTTAATCTTCTTCATTTTTCAAAAATTCATAAACTTCTTAGAGACTTTAATTGTATCCATCTCTCAAAAATCACAGCGTTTGTTATGGAGAACCGAAGGAAAAACATTATCACTAAGAGACCATTGACAGGAAATATATCCCGGAAATTCCATATCACTTGAAAGCAAACAAAAGAGGCGAAATAAAATAAAGCATACTGGATATGAGAGCAACCAGTGAGGCACTATTGCATTCCCAAAGTGCCACGGGGTCTAGCGAGAGAGAGAGAGAGAGAGAGAGAGAGAGAGAGAGAGAGAGAGAGAGAGAGATTACTCTATTGTTTTATTGGCATTCTCCGTTCAGATAACGAAATGCAATGGGACATTCCACATTACTTACAGATGATGGGTTCTGGCAACAACATTCTTGAGAATACCAAGGTTTCTCCTCTAATACTTCTCTAAAGTCAATGTCATCCTGCCTCTGTGATTCCCCCGAGGAAAAGTTTCTCCGAGGGAAGAAGAAGAAGAAGAAGAAGAAGAAGAAGAAGAAGAAGAAGAAGAAGAAGTATCGCTATTTCTCATACGACATTTCTCTTCTGAAGTATTATCATCTCCTCTTTCCAATCTCGCTGGAGTGAAGGACACTTAAACCCGATTCGATCGAATAGATATTCTCCATCTTACTTTTATTGCCTTTTAAGAACGTAAAACAAATGACATAGTCTTACGCCAATGAAGTCCAGGGTAGTGAAGTCCTTACTATGATAGACATCTTATTGGAATAGCACAATCACCAGGAATGTATTACAGATTTAATTCAACGCGTGCTCGGGGATTTTATAAGACTCAGAAGGACTCTCAAGAGAAATAGATCGCCTGGCTTTAGAGCATTATCTGGGTCAAGAATCAGTTAGCGAAGGTAATAACCACTGAATCTGGAAAAATGCCATTATCAGAATATTGGTTATGAAGTTGCTTGTAAGTACCGTTTGCATCTATTCAAAACTTACGTAGAGGGCAAAAATATACTCATTGGTTCATTTAAATTTTCACTGAAATGCATCAATTAATTTTTTTTTTTTAGTTTACTGCCTGCTTTTTCTTTTCTTAAATTCGTAACGCCTCCAACCGTGTATATAAAAAGTTACAACCGACGTGCACAGTGTATGAATTAAATTACGTTCAGCTTATATAAAAACAATCTATTGAAAAAAGAAAAAAAATCTAGCAGAGTAGCTCGAAGTTAAAAAAAGAAAAAAAGAAAATGAAGACAATACCGAACGTCTACAACAGCAGTTAAGCGAAGAAAAACAAAAAGTCGATCTAGAGAACCTCCTTTGGTTCCAAGAACGTGCTTAGAATATGAAAAACGAAAAAAAAAAAAAATCTTCAAAGGGATGCATCAGATTCAATAAACTCCCTATGCAACACCTGCTCTGTTCGGCAGAGCGATATCGTCTATTCTCATAAAAGAGGGACATAACAATATAGGAACTCCAGATTTCCGATAACATCAGCAATTCTCTCTCTCTCTCTCTCTCTCTCTCTCTCTCTCTCTCTCTCTCTCTCTCTCTCTCTCTGTTAAGTAATTTCTAAAGTTTGCGGTCTTGTCTACCTTATCGCTTCTCAAATATGGTCTCTCTTTTTCCGTGGTATACCTCAGGTTGTCTTTCATTTCTCAGCGATCCTTATCTAGGGTATGGTCTCCTTTTGCCTGTTATTCTCAAAGTCTACCTCAGGTCGTCTTTCTTTCTCCCTTCTCACCGATACTTACCTCAGGTATGGCCTTTCTTTCCTATTTTATTCCCCAAAGGTTCATCTTTCTTCCTCCCCACTCAACGATGCTTACCTGAGGTATGGTATCCCTTTTCCTCTTTCATTCCCAAAGGCTACCTCAAGTTGTCCCTCTCTCTCCCTTCTCACCGATGCCTACCTCAGGTATGGTCTCTCTTTCTCTGGCTGGCGAGGCACTTTTCCTCTGGTTCCTGCTCTTCGTGTAGGCGGACGACTGGCGCTTGAGACTGGACTCGTCACTGAGGGGGACCTTGCCGATCTGCAGGAACGTGCGGAAGAGCTCCTTGATGTTGAGGTTTTCCTTGGCAGAGCACTCGATGACTCGACATCTGTGGTAGTAGTAGTAGAGGGGAGAAAGAAGGCAAAGATTTTAGAGTCAGGAATGTTTGTTATATATATTTGACTTTTATCCGTTTATCTCCTTAAATACGACGCGCTCGAAAGGAAGATAAAAGGAAAGATAAGAGAGACAAATTACTAATCAGTACTAAAGAAGGGTCTCTCGAGACAGACTAAATAAATCAGTACCTGAAGTATGCAAAGTTATTGAGAAATTTTTACATAAGAGGGAAAGACAAGTTGATGCTGTTTCTAGAATATTTACCATCGTCAGAATAGATATCAAGTCAAGAATTTAATCATTTTCGTCTGTCAAGATTGTTGATATATAATTTAAATAGACCACAGACTTCACATTTTTCAACTATGAAAGAGCAGGAGTTTCACATGACATTTATAGAAATTTATATAACCTAGATTTTGACGTAAAGGTTATCATAACAAGTCCAATGGAAAATGTTATCGACATTTAAAAATTTTGAAAACTTTTCATTTTGAAATGTAAAACATATATCGAAAGATATTTCACATTTTATGCAAAAGGAGACGTTTTGATACGCAATGCTAGGGGAAAAAATATCAATAAAAAACTTTTCAAATTATATGAGGCAGCGAATCTCAGCTTGAAAATATTTGAATACAAACATACTGATATAGTCTTTACAAAGAGAGAGTGTGGCTAATTTGTCCGAGATACATTCAAAGTTATAATGCAAATGGAGCGTTTTGAGAGCTATCAATAGGAAGAATAGAATGAGATGATCCTTAAAAAATATATATCCTGGGTGGATATATTTATATACAAGTCACACACACACAACACAATTATTTTAAGTAACTGAAGCACAACGAAAGGTTCTAATGTATGAAATTGTACAGAAATGGATAAAATGATGTAAGAATATGTTTTTTTAAACTATAAAGTAGCAGTGGCAACGTTCTTGAAGTTATTCTACCTGATAAGAAGGTGAATAAGAAAGTCAATAAATGTGGTAACGAAAAAAGATGATAATTTGAGTAAATTCATGGTAAATGGGCGATTATTATCTGACCTTAGCTACGTTCATCGCATCATGGATCAATAAATAATAATGACGTCTACCTATATGAAGAAGACATTGCAAAAGTATAAAGAGAATTAAAACAATCAATAAAGATAAACTCGTTTACGATGAGCATAGTTGGTCTGTAAACATAATGATAATTTAGTCGTCAAATACGATCTATATTGTAGGTAGCTTGAAAACTGACATCCTTATGTGAGAGAGAGAGAGAGAGAGAGAGAGAGAGGGAGAGAGAGAGAGAGAGATAATGGGACGAGTAGAGATAGATAATGAACTTGATACAGAAAGAGAGATACGAGTAAGAGGACCAAGGAAAGGTGCAATGAAATTATGAGAGAGAGAGAGAGAGAGAGAGAGAGAGAGAGAGAGAGAGAGAGAGAGAGAGAGAGAGAGTTTACCAAGCACCCAATATCACCCCCACTTCATGGCATTATAGCTTCATATTATTCAAGTTTTCCACCAAATTGGAAATCTCATTATGCAAATTGGCAGAAAAAAATTGCGTCTCACTGGTACCTTTGAATATTTACAGAAAATGACATATTAAGAAAATGAAAATTTTAAAGATATTGTACGATAAAAAATGAAAAAAAGACTAGATAATAATCACTCCAGAACTGAGTTAGTTGTTCATAGTTGAATAGAATCGATTCGTTTTCCTGGTTAATCGCTTAACCTGATGATGTACTGAATAATCAGGCTTATGATCAAAAGACTCATAAAAGAGTATAATCATTGAATTACCAAGATCGGTAACTTTTTTCACGGATGCGAGATCTCGTTCAGAGAATCAGAGATGATGCGAGTATTTGGAAAGCAACGACGAGAATGTCATTTCTTTTGAAAGAGTTTTTTTTTTTTTCAAGGATTAAGAAAATACTTTTCCCAAGGTCTTCTTGTTGCGAGAAATTCTTTGTATCTATTTTTTTTTCTTATTTTTTGTTGTTGCCAGATACACGCAGAAACATAATTTTAGCGTAGGTTTGCAGAATGTGTATACACACACACACTCACACACACACACACACACACACACACACACACACACATATATATATATATATATATATATATATATATATATATATATATATATATATATATATGTATGTATGTATGTAGTATGTACATATACATATGTATATGTATAGATATATACGTATTATATACATATATATATAAATTATATATATATATTTATATATATATATATATATATATGATATTATACATATATATATGTTATATATATATATATATATATATATAATATATATATATATCATATATATATGGTATTATATATATATATATTATATATATATATATATCATGATCGTAAAATCTCTTTCATATACGTACATCCTACAACATTAGCAAGTACCTTCTTTGTTTCACTTAGCTAATAGCACGCGATACACATATTCATCTTAACGTTGTTCTATGCACATAATCTCAACTATATTGTCTTCTCATCGTAGCGAGAGATTCTCTCCCTGCCTTCTGGCAAGGCGTAGTAAGCCTTATGGCAATATCCACTCGGCCGTTTACGAGATAAAATTCCTTTACAAGCTAAGGCGTATAATCCTTTACAGGTACCTGGTACTTGCGGGGGATTTACAACTAAATTTTCTTATAGAATATTCAGGATAATCCCTGAGGATGGAGAAGACGATAGCTAGGAAAGGAAGCATTAAATGGGACAGAAATAATTTAAGGGAAATAGAAAAGGCAAGAATTATATAATGTGTTGGTAAGCTAAAGAATAATGGCAAAAGACGAAAGCTCTGCGCAAAGCTCTAGCTCTCTCACACACAAGTATACACAGACTTATATATATATATATATATATATATATATATATATATATATATATATATTATATATTATATATATATATATATATATATACTTAGTGCCAGGAGTCAATCCATAATAATAATCATCATGTAGGGAAGAGGACACACAAATGTACATGCTGTCTTTATTGCGACGTTTCGTAATTATCAAATTAATTACATCATCAGGCTGTTAAAATGAAAAATAAAATTCCTAGTAAAATTGTAAAAACAAAACTAAAAATTAAAAATTCAGAAATGGAAAAGCTAAAAAAATTATTCTTACTAAGTGTACAATATATACACATTAAAATTAAGGAAATTAAATGATTTAAAAGGACATACATGAAAATGAAAGATAAATGAACATAAAATAAGCAAAAATTGACAAAAAAAATTAAAGCAGCAGTGAACAGTTACAGAACAAGAAGTTAAGGACCGACCTAGAGGAGTGACAGCGTTAAACTAAACGTAAACATAAAAACATAAATAAACAACACAAGTCAAGACAATCGCTCTTTATTAAACAACTTGTTCCGTCGTTGAACACCCATACGTCTTCCTCCCCTTTGTATTTGTCTTGACTTGTGTTGTTTATTTATGTTTTTATGTTTACGTTTAGTTTAACGCTGTCACTCCTCTAGGTCGGTCCTTAACTTCTTGTTCTGTAACTGTTCACTGCTGCTTTAATTTTTTTTGTCAATTTTTGCTTATTTTATGTTCATTTATCTTTCATTTTCATGTATGTCCTTTTAAATCATTTAATTTCCTTAATTTTAATGTGTATATATTGTACACTTAGTAAGAATAATTTTTTTAGCTTTTCCATTTCTGAATTTTTAATCTTTAGTTTTGTTTTTACAATTTTACTAGGAATTTTATTTTTCATTTTAACAGCCTGATGATGTAATTAATTTGATAATTACGAAACGTCTCAATAAAGACAGCATGTACATCTGTGTGTCCTCTTCCCTTCATTGATTATATATATATATATATATTATATATATATATATATATATATATATATATATATATATATATATATATATATATATATATATATATATATATATATGTGTGTGTGTGTGTGTGTGTGTGTGTGTTTATTAGGAAAAACAATACTTATGTGAAGTTCAAAATACTAGAAATTATTTAGTGACTTGTAAACTAGACTGGGAAACAATTACCTATTTTTCCCCTTTAACCACGTTTCATGTAGAGGTCGCATATTTTCTTTACTAAGGTAAAATTGTACAGACACTGCTTTTCAATTGTATTTTGCATATTGATGGCAAATAAATTCTTGAAATTTTTCGTTTATTTCTAACAACAAATTCTTACATCTTTTTACTTGCTTTCTTCTGACATGTTTTGCTCTCTAGTGAAAAAAAATATTTGTGTTAAATGTAAATCATCTGTATGATATAAATATCCTTCAACTGTAACTCATTCCTTCTTCTCATATCCAGTTTTAACCACAAAAGGTTAAGTTATTTATTTTCTCATGATTCTGAGCACAAAAAAAAAAAAAAAAAAAAAAAAAAAAAAAACGAGTAGCCAATGCCAATTCCATTCTATGACAGCCGGGTCGGCGATAATCCCCTTTAATTGAAACCAAATTCGCTTCTCGTGGTACATTATCCGTTGACAGAAAATGCTAAACGAACGTAAACTCCAAATTCGGAACTTTGGCTTAAAAGTTCGGGACTGTTTTCTGTTTTGATAAAACCAACCCCGAGGAGAAAGTTAGCTAACAAGATCTTGTTCCGGAAATACTAAAATACCATGATCGTATCAGTACAGCGTTTTTGGGGTTCCCAATGGAACGAGATGTAAAATGATCAGGGAAGGGGGAAAGCTTGTATGGCACTCTAGAAGATCTAGTAATAGCTGAGAAAGCCATCTAGAAAATCTAATGATCCTTATATGATGATGCTCTGAGAAGAGGCAGTTGGAAGAGCAGTTTAAAAGTGGTTGAATACACAAAAACGTGACTTCATTTTCTTTAGCTAGGCAAACGGCGGTCAATAATTAAAAGTTTTTAGTGCTTAACGTAAGCTAAATCAACCAGGCAGAAATTGTCTCCACCAAATATCAGTAGACACAAAGGAGAACGGCAGAGACTGCAAATGTTTTACATAAACAATCTTTGCTAAATGCTCTAGAAAACAAAATATTTGTTGTTCAGTGTTTAGTTATAATTACAGATTAAAATGTAATAACGTAAATCTTAAGTAGGCAAAAGGGCTATCAATAATTAGTCAGGTGTAAAGGATTTTAAAAGTTTTTAGTGCTAAAGATTTTATGTAAACAACCTTCTGATAAATGCTCTAGAAACCAAAATATTTGTTGTTCAATGTTTATTTATGACTACAGAGTAAAATTGTTTATCTATAATAACAGATTAAAATGTGATAACTCAATAAAAATCACACGTAAGGAATCATGTTTTATTCTATTGCAAACAAAGGCCGCGTCCCCTTCCCAAACCAGTCTAATCAATATTCTGAATGGCAGCAATGAGTTGACATTCCTCCCCGTCGGGCAACCCAAAGCCAGGGGGGACTGAGCTTGAACGCGAGGGCAACCTACCTGGACACACGTCGGCGACACTCAAGGATTGAAAGCCTTGTCAATAAGGCAGCCAGTCATGCATGCGTTCGAGTTCGGATTTCGACGAAAGGCTGAACTGTGTGAAACGCCTATTTTTTATTATTTTTATTTTGTTCTGTTGTTGCGAGCGATCGGTTTTGTTCTTTGTTATCTAGCTATCAGGACATCAAAGGTATGAATCAGTAAAATGATGATAATGAGAGCGTTTATGACAGGTTATTTTTCTGTTAGTGCTTCGTTGAGCAATCTTCATAATTCCGGCGTGACTCATGTGACGATGTTCGTTATATGCTGCCAAAATCGTCTACGCATAAGTTAATAACTTTTACTTTATACGTAATTGTTTAGAGAGGCTTTCCAACATGACTACCCTATACCTGATCATGCACAAATATTTTCTATGCCTCTGATACATCATTCATTAAGAGGAGAACTCTTATTGGGGGAAGAAATTTGTTTTGCACCTCCGAGACGTCTTTCTAGGAATCCTACATCATTCGTTCAAGATTTTGCGTTGACATACAAACAGCCCTGATTGGGGATAATGAGCAAAAATTGCAGTGACTGGGGAAAAAGTTTGGAAGTGTTTGCACGAGGAAAAACTTGAAAGCAAACGTGACTATAAATAATGTTGTTATGGTAAAAGGAAAAAGAAAAATGTTGGAAAACTGGAAGCAGACGACTGACAAAAATGTTTGCAAGTCAGTATTTCGAATCTTTCTAGAATGAAAAATGTAAGTCTCATAATAGGTAAGCTGGTGACTGTCTAAGGGACATATAGTATTGTTGAGCCATCTCTTTTTATGGAAACAGTGGATGATGAAAGCTAATTCAAGAAAAAAGGATGAAGTTCTAGGAATAAATTTTCCGTGTGGCAGGTGTCAAAAAATAAGTGAAAGGATGGGAAATGTGGAGACACAATAGTTGCTAGAGGTGACAGAATAGGACAGAGCATTTTGAGATGGTTTGGCCATGTGGAGAGAAAAGAGAATGACAGGTTAGTGAAAAGAGCCTCAGCATTCAGAGATAGGCAAAGACTTCGCTCATTGTGATCAGGGTGTTGTGATGCACTCCTGATGGGTTATCTGTGTCATCTATTTAGGTGTATGCAGTGGATAAAATTGTGGGAGTTTCCTGCACTCCAGCATCATCCGCGATTTGTTAATTTCCTCCGTATTCAGCCATTCTTCAGGGTTAAGGATTTCAGTCCTTTTTTCTGCCCTGCTGACGTCGTTAACCCATTCATAGGATTGAACTATGGACAAGGTAATATATATATATATATATATATATATATATATATATATATATATATATATATATACATACATACATACATACATACATACATACATACACACTGTTCAGAATTAGGAAACAGCCAACACCAAAAGTTTAATTGCTTGATTGAGATGAAGGTATCTGATTGCATTACAAGATTCAAACTTTACAGAGTTTATCTTGATAGGTTATCTTGACAATCCAGATCAATGCAAGAGAAGTTTTAGATATGAAAGTTCTAATTACACATGCAACACACACGTATATTTGTACATATACTCATATATATATAAATATATATACACAAATTTGCTTATGTATGTGTATACTTTATAATCATATATAAAGTGTATGACGATTATAAAAAGTATTTTGCACAACCACGTCTCTCTCTCTCTCTCTCTCTCTCTCTCTCTCTCTCTCTCTCTCTCTCTGTGAGCACGATAAGAATCCCACTCACCTGAATCTCTGCAAATGTCTGTAAATCCATTCGGTGACGTCCTCCTTGAAGACCTTCCTCTCGACCTCGAGGTCGGTCTTGTTGCCGGCGATGACGATGGGGATTTCCTCGTAGTCCGTCCTTTGCTCCTTGATCTCCTCGATGCACTGGAGAACCGTCTGGAAGGACTTGCTGTCGCTCACCGAGTACACGATGAGGAAGGCATGGGCGTTGGCGATGGACAGCCGCCTCATGGCCGGGAACTGGAAGTCTCCCGCCGTGTCCAGGATGTCCACCTTCAGCGTGATGTAGCCGTTGTCGTAGTCTCTGTTGTAGAGGTCCTCCACCGTGCTCTTGTACTTGTCCGTGTACTTGTTGAAGAGGAACCGGTTGATGATGGAGCTCTTGCCGACGCCGGCGCCGCCTAGGAGGACGAGGCGGATGCGGTGCTCGTTGTCAGACATGTCTGGGACGTGGTTGGATGGAGTGAGGTACGACTTCGAGAGGTGCACCGGTGACGCCACCGTGAACCGTATATAGTTGGTGAAGATGCCGCGAGAGAAGAGGAACCCGAGACTCAAGTGGTGGTGGTGGTGGTGCCGTCTTCGTCAGGCCACATTGAGGTTTTCTGAAAGACAAGAAAGAAATTCCCCGTTGAATGACGTTTGCTTTTGCTCTTTGACAACAATATCTTACTCAATAAAGTCTCTTCATTTAAAAGCAGCTTACTCAATCAAATCAATGTCTGTAAACAAATAAATATAATTTCCTCAAAAATAAAGATTTTTCGTGTTTATAAACTAAAACATTTACTTCCTCAGAAATAATGTTCTAAATACACTCTACCAACATGTGTAGTGAGTATGATGAAGATTAAGAAAGTAGCGTTATTGTTAAAGACATACATAAACATTTATATGATTCTTTAATATGAAACTTAAGATGGAAACTGGAAAACAGCAATGTAGAGAAAAAGACAGAATAATCTAACAAATGATATAGATGATCAGATTGACGAGTTCCCATACCCAATTTTCCGAGTATATTGCAGACAAATGGGTCAGTAATCCCATGCAGTTTCAGGACACTATTTTCTAGTTTCTCTTGTGATCTACCAGGACCTACCAAGTGCTACTGGCTCATCGAACCTGCTAACTTCCTTTTAAAATTCATTCTTCAGTGTTGCTTGACCGTAACAACTTTCAATTCACCTTGAACACGGAATTGAGTAGCCTTAATTCCCTCTTTCATCTTTTGATAGGTACAGGAAAGTACCTGTGAAATAGTTTCCGAAGTCTCTCAAGAGATGGCGACACCAGTAAGCGAGTAATAATTTAACGATGAGGGAACAAGGTGGATCAGCTACAAAAGCACTTTTTATCTAGTTAGCGTATTTTCTCCACCTTTGGTCACATTTTAATTTCAAAGAATCTGCACATATAATGGATACACCTCACTAATTGGGAGGTTAGGCAATCTTCACTGAAAAACTAAGATGGAATAAAACTCCCTACGAAAGCGAATTACCTTGGTATTTCACTCGAAAGCAAAACGAAGTGCTCAGTGAAAGCACCGGATGTCATTAATGGAGAGAGAGAGAGAGAGAGAGAGAGAGAGAGAGAGAGAGAGAGAGCCCTTCCTTTCAGGACAAAAGATCGCCTCAGCTTATTCATATGCCCCATTATTATAATATTTTTTATAAAAAAAAAAAAACTAAAAGCTACAAAACACACGGAGAAAAAATTGAAATCATTTGTTTTTATTTATAACTGCGACGTAACTAGTTTGAGGTCTCGGTTACTGTTATGATTGCGTCCTTTTGTTATTGAAATAAAACATAATAATAATTATAATAGTAAATTGTCAGTAACATACATGCAGAAAAATTCTTACGGAAAATTCTTCACACCGTTCTGAATTATCAGAGTTATATAAAAAGAGAGAGAGAGAGAGAGAAGAGAGAGAGAGAGAGAGAGAGAGAGAGAGAGAGAGAGAGAATTTGCTAAAATATGCCATTACTTTACTGATTAGAATAAATAAAGGAAATCCGTACAAACGGAAGGATTCTACTTCATTTGTTAAAGGAGATTTTTTCCTATAAGTGCCCCAAGTCCGTTATCAATACTATCCGCTACTAAAGTTGTATTATAGTTTTAAGGAGATGACGCTTACGTTTAATCTTCAGTAATTTTAAAGAATAGCAAAGGACTTAGGATAATAAGGAGTTTCAATTTCCGGGAAACTTATCTTTCTAAAAAGACACAGGGTTGCTTAAAATGCTAACACATTTTCTTGTGCTTCTTTGGGAAAATACCGGAAGTTCCTTCAATAAATATGAAATCAGTTCAGGTCAGGTCAGGTCAGGTCATGTCATTTTTTTTTATTATGAAGACCTGGTGTTTCCCAGAACAACCATTTTAGAACCAC
This sequence comes from Macrobrachium nipponense, assembly GCF_015104395.2. Lineage (NCBI taxonomy): Eukaryota > Metazoa > Arthropoda > Malacostraca > Decapoda > Palaemonidae > Macrobrachium > Macrobrachium nipponense. The sequence goes on along the minus strand of NC_061100.1, from coordinate 23,603,083 downwards.
ATTCTTGACAAAGGAATGCCCAGGAAAGAGGGGAAATAAAATTATGGAAACAATATTCAGGTCAGGTTAAGTCAGGTCATGTCAAGTCACGTCAGGTCACTTCTTGCTTTTACGTAAGAACTGATGTGTGCCCAGACAGTAAGCTGAGAACTGGATTCTTCATAAGGAAGTACCCAGGAAATAGGAAAATGAAATCATGGAAACAATGTCAGGTCAGGTCAATACAGGTCAGGTCACTTCTTGCTTTTACGTAAGAACTGGCGTGTGTCCAGACAATAAGCAGATAACTGGATTCTCCATAAGAAAGCACCAAGAAAATAGGAAAATAAAATTATGGAAACAATGTCAGGTCAGGTCAAGGCAGGTCAGGTCAGGTCAGGTAAAATTAGGTCACTTCTTGCTTCTCCGTAAGAACTGATGTGTACCCAGACAGTAAGCTGAGAACTGGATTCGTCATAAGAAAGTTCCAAGAAAATTGGAAATTTAAATTATGGAAACAATGTCAGGTCAGGTCAGGTCAGGTCACTTCTTGCTTCTCCGTAAGAACTGATGTGTGCCCAGACAGTAAGCTGATAACTGGATTCTTCATAAAGTACCCAGGAAATAGGAAAATGAATTGAGGAGATCTTTATAATCGAATCCATCTTTTGACAGTCCCGGTACCATTGAAATGGACTACTTGAGCCGCGAGATTCGGAGGAGGAACGAATTTCGAATTTCTTGAGGCGTCATTGGAGCCTTTGGAGGAAATTAGATGCCGGGGGATCCACAGCATTGAATTTCCCGGATTTTTGAGAGTTATTGGGAATCTATTGTAAAGCTTATAAGGGTTCCTGGAGGAAGGAGAGTAATGCGCACGAAGCTGCTCTTCAATTGTATGACAGTTTTGAATATTTCTAACTGGAAATCCTTCATTTATAATGGGTTACATTTAAGGAATGGAAGTTCAAACATAAATTGCTTGTTCTCTTAATGTCTTTTCGCGCGAAGATGATGATATTTGCTACTTTCAGTCACTGTAAGGTGTAGATAAAAAGTGTAATATGATAAATGTAGTAAGTAAAAAGACGCTTTATGATGACGAAGGTAAAATTACGCTTTAAAACCAATGCGTACTAAAACTCCTGTTACCTTCATGCAAATTTATGTAGAAAATTTACCACTGCACATAAGTATATCATCCGAGGACTCCAACGTCCCCAAATATATATATCTATATATATTTGCATAATGACATAACACTTTTCAAATCATGGTACGTTTCGCAGCACAAAGGCAGGGAATAAACTTCCTCCGACCTGGATAACACCCACCCAACCCACCCCTCCACCCCCAACAACTCACCTGATGTCCAGAGACCTAAGGGTGGGTTCGGGGGGGGGAGGAGGGGGAATGTGGTGGGGGGTTAACCCTCAACCTCTGGTGAGTCATCAGTAGGAAAGTGATCGATATGATTCTACCTCCTGCTTCGTCGAGTCATACATGAGGATGTTTGTCCGTGTTTGCTTCTATTATTTTTTTTCTTTTTTATTCTTTCGTCTTTTCCATTTCTAGCTGGACGATAAATAACAGAGCCCATTGTGCGGCATCCGTTTGATCTCCGTCAAGGGGGTTTAGATGATAAAAGGGGAACTTTTTTTGACGCGGGTCTAATTCTGTCGAAAACCGGGTACCGACTGTCTCCGCTTGTGGCGCTACGGGAGAGGCAGAAATTACACAGCGGGTGATTAAAATTAAATGAGAGGATGTCATATACACATATATATATATATATATATATATATATATATATATATATATATATATATATATATATATATATATATATATATACATACAAACACAACCCCGTAAAAAAGCACCCACTTAAAAAAAGATGATTTAATTTCACGTTTCCATTTTCGTCTCTAATTTTTGCCCCATGAATCCCAGCCGGGATAGGAAGCATCATTTCCCTCAGGAGTAAATTCGTATATCTCTGGGTATATGAGACGTTTAAACCTGAGCATGGACGATTTCGCACGGCGAATAAAATTTTGCCCCCTCATTTTTTCGGTGACTGCCGAACGAATTTTAGGGCCATCTCGCTTGGGAGAGTAAGGAAAGAATCATTTTTAGGCTTTTTTTTTAACTCAGTTTTTTGCAAGATTTATTACTCTCTCTCTCTCTCTCTCTCTCTCTCTCTCTCTCTCTCTCTCTCTCTCTCTCTCTCTTTTCTGTCTCTTCTTTTGTATATATATATATATATATATATATATATATATATATATATATGTGTGTGTGTGTGTGTATATATATATATATATATATAATATATATATATATATATATATATATATATATATATATATATATGTATGTATATATATATCAGTCATATCACATTACCGTGATTCATATATAAATATCGAACTACAAATGTCCTTAATATCTAATTCTCTCTACCTCGGAATTAAATATATTTTCATATATGTTGGATATTGTAGTTGGATATTTGCATATGAATCACGGTAATGTGATATGACTGATATAATGAACTACGTGCGGGCAAAAGCACTACTACGCTACCGAGGACGAGATGGGCTTGTGCAGTCTCCAAAACTAAAATACCTGCGCGCGACAGGTATTTCAGTTGGGAGACGGCATGAACTTATATCTCTTGCGGTGGCGTAGTGGTTTTAGGCTTCACTGGCAGTCCTTGGATTGAGAGTTCGCTGGTTCGAGCCTGGCGATCGCCCATCCTATTATCGCTTAATAAATTCCCCTCGGTTAAACAAATATGAAAATATATTAATTCCGAGTAGAGAGAATTAGATATTAAAGGACATTTGTAGTTCGATATTTGTATATATATATATATATATATATATAATATATATATATATACATATATATATATATATATGTGTGTGTGTGTGTGTGTGTGTGTTATATATATATATATATATATAGATATATATATATATATATATATATAACCACTTTTACAAGCTGCTAAAAAGTAAAGTGACAGGGTATTCTTCTCTTGGTCGATAAATTTAAATCTAATGTTATTGACACTTCGGGTAATCTCTCTCTCTCTCTCTCTCTCTCTCTCTCTCTCTCTCTCTCTCTCTCTCTCTCTACCACTTTTTTTTTCTCTCTGCCATTCTATAGCAAACAAAATTTACTTAAAATTCTTAGCAATCAAACTATTTTTACTCTATATTTATCCCTTGGTTTTTTTAATTTTTATATTAATGAGGGAGAAGAGAGAAGAGGGACAGGACAGACAGGGAACAAGGGACAGAGAAGGGTAGTTTTTTGAAGGGGAAAACCAAACCTAACCCGAGCTTTATGCTTCTGACTGTGTCATTAACTGTTGTCAGGAAGGTAACCAAGAGGAGCTTTTCCACATTAATTTTTCTTCAATTATGATTGCATTCACACATAGATACGTTCATGCAATAATCGATAAATTTAAAAATTAAATGAAATAATTTGAATATAATTTTTTTACCCACCTGTCACAATTCAACAAAACGGTAGATATTTCTTTGTCTCGTTTTCTGTCATATTGCAAAACTCGCCAAGCCAGGATTTGTTCTGAAGTTCGGTAGGTACCTTATCCTCTACATTAACGTAAGCACGTAATTATGATCTCTCGTGTACAAATACATAAACGTGCATCCAATACGTTAGCACCCTCACATAAACAGATCTTCCGCCGAACACAAACAAACAAACACATCCTTGAGGGACACCAGAGAGTAAAATCAAAGGGGGAGAACGACGGCGGGAGATGAAAGCCTCCAATAGAAATCAAGTTACAGAGAAAGAGCAGCGATCAGGCGACGAACGAGGAAGCTAATCGTGCAGGTGGGCCAGGCAATCACGTCTCCAATATCGGAGCCATCGCTCGGCAAACACAGAACCATGCTACGATACTCAGAGGATTTTTGTCTTGAGGCTCTTCGGTGATGACTCTTTCGTGGGATTCAAAACGCGTATAAGGAAGCGTTTGTTTTTGTTCAGCGCCGTGGAGAGTCGCTCAGGTAAATCTGAATTGAGATAGGAAAGCAGATCAACAGCAAACAAAAATCTGCTACTTTCAATACACGACTCATTTTTAAGGTTAATGAAATAATGTGGTAAATACATGCACAGTTTGCTGAAGAGTACCAATTCAGATAGCCAATTTTACAAGCTGCTAGAAAGTAAAGTGACGGGGTATTCTTCTCTTGATCGATAAATTTAAAGCTATTGTTACTGAAAGTTCAGGTAATCGCCCTCTCTCTCTCTCTCTCTCTCTCTCTCTCTCTCTCTCTCTCTCTCTCTCTCTCTCTCTCTCTCTCTCTTATTATATTTTCTCTGCCATTCTACGTATAGCAAAATTTACTTAAATTTCTAAGCAATCAAGTCTCATTTTACTATATATTTTTCTTAGCTTTTTACATGTTAGTAAATAAAAGCCGAAACTATTCTTTTTAGAGTAATGAAAATAATATTAGAAAACAGTTTGACAAACTCCTGAAAATAGTGTTTTTTCGTGTAATTTTACCGTAGATTATCTAACAGAGAACCTAAGAACCATATATAAATGCATTTTGGCAAATTTGCTAACTTACCAGACATCGTCTGTTTCCTAGTGATGGATTTAATCGTGATAAATTTTGTCAAGATATTCGTGCTTGAAACTGCATATTGATATGCTAGCTAACATGAAATAGCAGTAATTAAGTACAAAATCATATATGTTTATATGTGTGTTTATACATATAATATATATATATATATATATATATATATATATATATATATATATATATATATAATATATATATATATATATATATATATATATACACTCGATGTCCGTACATTAGATCACATTCCTGTCATATTAGGCCCTTATACCCGGGGCCAATAATTGGCCAACTGATGCCAGGCTGTGACCCTCATTATATCGAAGAACCAGGAAGTAGCAACTTGTTGTTTGTGCAAGAATTATTTTGCCACGTGATCGTCAGTCGTTCGTATGAAATGGATATCTCGCCACAAGTTTTGGGCCAAGTCAAACAATGAGCTAATTACCGAGATTTTCTTGAAAGTTATAAGAGGTCCTGTGTTGTGTTTGTTTGTGGCCTCAGGAGTCATGTGACGTTTAGAATAAGTTATGACTCAAATATCAACAGATTCTTTCTCGAATTTCAAAGCTAAGATGATCACGCTAAAATAATGATATAGTTAATCTATTTAAGCATCTTCATAATAAATGGGATTCTTCTGTCAGGCTCATAAATAGATTCTCTCATCCGCCTGTTCGATGAACATGAAATATCTATATTAATCTTATTCATTGTTTATCGTGCTGATATATCAGCGACTGAAACTTCGAATATTTTTGGTATAATAGGAACTATGAATTATTTTTCAACATAATTTTCGAGTAAGTACATTATTAAAATGGGCTATGGATTTCATTTAGATATTAAGCAAAGCACATTTGAAAGATACATATCCACAGCATCCCTATCATTTAATGCAAAATATGAGTAAATAAACGTTTATGTGTTCATATATTTCTAAATTCTGAGTATTATCAATTAATTTCGATGGACTAGATGACATAATTTGACTTTCTACCACAGAAAAGATAAATACCTTCAAAAATCGATATATCTAATATTATGTTTTCGCGAATCTCTCTCTCTCTCTCTCTCTCTCTCTCTCTCTCTCTCTCTCTCTCTCTCTCTCTCTCTCTCTCTCTCAAGATATTCCTCTTAGTCTTATCCCAGAGCTTGTAAATACTGTATTCCACTTGCGCAATATATTTTTGAGGAAGCTGGTGGTGGTTTCCTCTGCCCCATATATGTTCAAGGTTTCTGTTAGCCATGTGTGTGGTATCATGTCGAAGGCTTTCTTGTAGTCGATCCATACCATGCTTAGGTTAGTTTTCCTTCTCTTACTATTCTTCATTTTCATTTTCTCTATCAGAAGCTGGTCTTTTGTTCCCCTACACTTCCTATTGTAGCCTTTCTGTTGGCGGGGGATGGTGTTTGTATCCTGTACGTAGTTGAATCGCCTTTCACTGATGATACCTGTTAGAAACCTCCACAATATTATAATCTTTTCTTATTTAAATCCCTGTCTTTTTATTTTTTTTATTTTTCTTTCCAAAATTATTACTCCATATTATTTTACGATTTATATCTTTATTATTATTATCATTTTTATTATTTTGTATTTGTTTTATTATTTTAAAATTATTTAAATTTTTATTTTATTTTTATTGATTTTATTTTCATTTTTATTTTTATCATTTTGTTATTTTATCATTATTATTTATATTTTTATTATTTTTTACTTTTATGCTTACAATTTAAATTTATATTATCAAAGTTATTACTATTATTTTTCTATATCTATTCTTATTTTTCTATTAATTTTATCTATATTTTTACCGTTTTATTTATTTCTTTATTTTTATTTTGATATTTTTTATTTTAATTATAATTAATTTTTCAATGTTTTTTTATTAATTATTTTAATTTTTTATTTTGTTAGATTATTTTCATTGTTATTATTGTTTCTATTATTTTATTTTGTTTTTAGGTATATATATATTTTTATTTTTATTATTATGTTTTATTATTTTTATTATATATTCATATAATTATTTTTTACTCATTTTATTATTTTATTTTTTCATTTTAAAGCTATATTACTATTATTTTTACTTTTATTTTATTTATATTTTGTATTAATGTTATTCTTTGTTTTATTTTTATTATTATTATTTTATTGCTCTCATTATTATTTTTATTTTTATATTTATTATTGTTATTAGTATTATTTTTATTTTCATTATATTACTTTATTATTTTTTACCCTTTATTGTATTTATTTCTATTTTATTTCATTGTTTAGATTTTTCCTTATTATTTCATTATTTTTATTTTTCTTATTTTCAAAATTATTACTTTATATTATCTTACAATTTTTTTCTTTCTTATAATTATTGGGTATTTTTATTTATTATTTTTATTTTTGATTTGAATATATAATAATTTTCTTACTTTCACTTATACTTATATTATTTTTATTTTTATAATTTATATTTTTATTTGTATTATTATTTTATTATTTTATCATTATATTCTTATTTTCATTATTTTTACTTACATGTTTATTATCTTAATTTTCATTTTCAAAATTATAACTATTATTCTATTGTTTTCATTTTCATTATTGTTGTTTAAATTCGCATTATTTTTATTTTGTATTTTTATTTTTCTATTTTTTATTTTTAGTTTCATTATTATATCTTTAGTTATATTTTTATTTATTTTTATTTTATTAACATTATTATATTTTTTTTATAATTTATACTTTACTTTTATTATCTTTACTTTCATTTTTTATCCTTATGTTTATTATTATTATTTTTTTCTATTGATATTATTTTTTGTTTTATATTTATTATTATATTTTTTCATTACTATTTTCATTCTTTATTCAAATTCTTATATTATTATTGTTATTAGTATTGTTGTTAGTTTTATTTTTTGCATTATTTAATTATTTTTTCATTTTTATTGTTTTCATTTCTATTTCTATATTATTGCTTTCCTTATTTTTGATTATCTTTACTTATTTAATTATTCATTGTATTGTTTTTCATTTCTATTTATTTATTATTTTATTGCTTTCCTTATTATTTTGATTATCTTTACTTATATTTTTATTCATTCGTTTTAATTTTAATTATTTTCATTTCCTATTCACTTTTATTTTTATTATTAGTATTATATTATTATTGTTAATTCTGTTTATATCATTTATATTTTTATTTTTATTATTGTCATTTAAATTTTAATTTATATTATAATTTTTATTATTGATATTTTCATTTTAATTTTGTAATTAGTTTTATTTACAAAATCATTACTATTATGGTCTTAGTTTTATTCCTATTTTTGCTAATCCTATTTTTATTACCAATAATATTATTCTATTATTTTTATTTTATATTCATGTTTTTATATTTATTATTTTTTTGAAATTTTATTTAGCATCATTATACTAATTGTTATATATTTTATCTTATTTTTATTTTTATTATTATTATTGCTTTATTAATTTTACTTTCCTTTTAAATTTTCATATTTATTGGTATAAATAAATTTCATTATTACCATTTTAGTAATAATTTAATTTAGATTTTTTTTTTTTTATAATTTTAATTTTTTTCTATTATTATTATTTCATTTTTATTACTTTTATTTTTATTTTTATTAATTTCATCTTTACTTATTTATTATAATTTTATATTTAATTTTGATTTTTCATTTCTAAAATTATATTTAAATTTTAATTGTTATTATTTCATTATTTTTACCTTTATTCTGGAAGTAAATCATCTTTTAAACGTCTTAAATTAGAAGTAATTGCTACTTCAGCTGATTTTCTCATTGTTGCTTAAACTGCTGAACAACGCACCGAAGGGTAGAATGTCTAATAAAGGTACTTATGAAAGTTAATTTTAATTTTATTTAAAGATGCCAGGGGCTATAGTTAAACATTCGTTGTTTAACCCGTAGAGTCTTTCATGGGTACATTTTTATTTGAGGTCAGGATTCTGATTACTCCTTGACACTATTTAAACAGGCTCGTAAAGTACCTTTGGAGGCCGTATTTACCTGCATGGTGAAGATCAGTGTATATATTTTATTGATACATTTTACAGATAAAATATAATATAATAGTCATCAAAGTAATTCTCTCTCTCTCTCTCTCTCTCTCTCTCTCTCTCTCTCTCTCTCTCTTGATACTACATATTATTTTACTATTCTTAACTATTGTTACGTGTATGATTATCATCATTATTATTGTATTCATTATTAATTTGAATTATTGTTATTATTATTATTTTATTTGTAATTATATTTTTACTTAATATTTTATTAGTTTACTTTTCTGCTTATAATTTTAATTTTTTTTATTATTAAATTTCTATTATTTTTTTCATTTTCATATCTATTCTTGTTATATTCATTTTGAACTTTTATTATTATTATCTTATTAATTTTTTTCATATATTATTATCTTTATTATTTAAATTTTACTTATTATCATATCATCTTTTTTTTGTTTTTAACAATTAAAATTTTTTTTAATATATTTATCTAAATTCGTTATAATTATTTATTTTTTTTTAGTTTTTATTATATTTTTATTATCTATATATTTGTATTTTTAATATTATTTCATTTGAATTTATTATTATTATTATTATTATTATTATTATTATTATTATTATTATTATTATTATTATTATTATTATTATTATTATTATTATTATTATTATTATTATTATTATTATTAGTTTTATTTGTGTTATATTTTACTATTCTATGAACAAAATTATTAATGTTATTTTCTTACTTTACTTTTATTATTAATTTTTTCATTTTTATTATCAATAATAATACATTGTTCTTTTTATTTTTTTAAATTTTAATATATATTGTTTATATTTTGAAATTTTATTATAATTATTTCACTAATTGTATTTATTATTTTTATAATTTTATAACTATTAATTTAAGGTTTATTTTTATTACTAATATTTTATTTGAATTCATTTCTATTATTTTTATTTTTTTTTTATTTCCATTAATATTATTTCATTATTTTTATCTTTATTATAAAGTAAACATTCTTTTAAATATGTTGAATTAGAAGTAATTGCTGTCTCAGCTGCAATAGTTTTATGTAGGTCGATTTTCATAATTATGAGTATCTCATTATTGCTTAAACTACTGAGCAACACACCGAAGGTTGGCATGTCTAAGAGGTAATTATGAAAGTCAATATCAATTTTATTCAAAAGACGCCAGAGGCCCTAGTTAAACATTCGTTGTATAACCCGGGGGATACGTTTTGATCCGAAGTCTGGATTCTGACTATTCCTTGATAATACTTGAACAGACTAGTAGAGGGCCTCCATGGCCATTTTCACAAGCAGGGTCAAGATCAGTGTATATATTTATATTTCAATTATAAAAGATAATATATGATAGCATAGTCATCAAAGTATTTCTCTCTCTCTCTCTCTCTCTCTCTCTCTCTCTCTCTGTCTCTTGATGCTACATATTATTTTACTATCTTTATTTCTATAATTATTATCATTATTGTTATTTTCAATATTGTTCTGAACTTATATTATATTATTATTATTATTATTATTATTATTATTATTATTATTATTATTATTTTTTTTTTTTTTTTTTTTTTTTTTTTTTTTTTTTTTTTTTTTTTTTGCTCTATCACAGTCCTCCAATTCGACTGGGTGGTATTTATAGTGTGGGGTTCCGGTTGCATCCTGCCTCCTTAGGAGTCCATCACTTTTCTTACTATGTGTGCCGTTTCTAGATCACACTCTTCTGCATCAGTCCTGGAGCTACTTCAGCCTCTAGTTTTTCTAGATTCCTTTTCAGGGATCTTGGGATCGTGCCTAGTGCTCCTATGATTATGGGTACGATTTCCACTGGCATATCCCATATCCTTCTTATTTCTATTTTCAGATCTTGATACTTATCCATTTTTTCCCTCTCTTTCTCTTCAACTCTGGTGTCCCATGGTATTGCGACATCATGAGTGATACTTTCTTCTTGATTTTGTCAATCAACGTCACGTCTGGTCTGTTTGCACGTATCACCCTATCCGTTCTGATACCATAGTCCCAGAGGATCTTTGCCTGATCGTTTTCTATCACTCCTTCAGGTTGGTGCTCGTACCACTTATTACTGCAAGGTAGCTGATGTTTCTTGCACAGGCTCCAGTGGAGGGCTTTTGCCACTGAATCATGCCTCTTTTTGTACTGGTTCTGTGCAAGTGCCGGGCATTCACTTGCTATGTGGTTTATGGTTTCACTTTTCGTATTGCACTTCCTACATATGGGAGAGATGTTATTTCCGTCTATCGTACTTTGAACATATCTGGTTCTTAGGGCCTGATCTTGTGCCGCTGTTATCATTCCTTCAGTTTCCTTCTTGAGCTCTCCCCTCTGTAGCCATTGCCAATTGTCATCGCTGGCTAGTTCTTTAGTCTGTCTCATGTATTGTCCGTGCATTGGTTTGTTGTGCCAGTCCTCTGTTCTTTCTGTCTTTCTCCTGTCTCTGTATATTTCTGGGTCTTCGTCTACTTTTATTAGTCCTTCTTCCCATGCACTCTTTAGCCACTCGTCTTCACTGGTTTTCAGATATTGCCCCAGCGCTCTGTTTTCGATGTTGACGCAGTCCTCTATACTTAGTAGTCCTCTCCCTCCTTCCTTTCGTGTTATGTATTATTATTATTATTATTATTATTATTATTATTATTATTATTATTATTATTATTATTATTATTATTATTTTAATTGTGCTTAAATTTTATTTTATTTTTATTATTTTTGCTTTTCTGTTTATAATTTTTGTTATTTCTTATTATTCAATTATATTTTTTTTCATTTTTATATCTATTTTTATTATTCTTATTTTGAACTTTTATTACTATTATCATTTTATTAATTGTAATTATATTTATATTATTCTTATTTATTTCTATTATTTTTTTTATTTTTTAATTTTTAATATTTCATTTTAGTTATTATTATTTACATTTTTATTACATTTTCATTTTTTCTTAATATTATTGTTTTATTTTCATAATTAATATTATTTTTTATTTTTAATTATTTTTGTTTGTATGTGAATTATATTTATTTTATTATTTTTTATTTTTTAAATTTTATAATGATTTTATTTTATTTTATTTTTTTCTCTTATTTAAATTATTCTTATTTTATTTTTATCTTTTATTCAAATTGCTTTTATTTTTTTATATTTTATTGATATTATTGTTAGTTGTCTGTTTATTATCATTAGTTTATTATTCTAATTATTTATGTTTTTTATATTTGTTATAGTTATTAGTATAGCTTCTTATTTTATTTTATTGTACTTATTTCATTATTTTTAATTTTCTTTATTTTTATCTTATTATGCATATCTCTCTTATTATTATTTCATTATTTACATTTTGTTTTATAAAATCTATTTTTATTTTAAATATTTGTATTTTAATTTATTGTTAATATTTTATAGTTTTATTTATATATTATTATTTTTTCTTCTTAATTTTAATAATATTTTATTTTAATTATATTATTATTTTCATTTTTATTACTTTTTCTTTTTAAATTTTTATTTCTAATATTGTTTTATTTTCATTATTTTTATTTTTTTTATTTATATGATTTCTTATATTGCATTATATATTTATTTATTTATATTGATATTTCTTATTATTTTTTTTATAATATGCATAATTATTTTCATTAATTCTATTGTTATTTTTCATTTATTTACTACTATTTCTATTATTATTATTTTTTATTAACTATTGTCAGTTTTCTATTATTATTATTATTTTTATAGTTCTCATAATCATTTGTACTTTATTTTTATTTCATTTATGTTATTGTTATTACATGCTATTTTTATTTTTATTATTATATTTATTTTTTATTCTTTTAATTTTCATTTTTATTATTTATATTTTCCCTTATCAATTCATTGTTTTTATTTCTTATTTATTAATTTTGTGATTATCTTAAATATTTTCATTTGAAATTATTATTATTATTATTATTATTATTATTATTTTATTATTATTATTTATTATTATTATTATTATTATTATTATTATTATATTAATATTATTATTTATTATTACTAATTTGATTTTTCATATATTTTATTTCTATGTTTATTATAATTCTATAATTATTAGTTCTATTTTTATCAATTTTTTATTTTATTATTTACAAAATTACAACTAGTATTTTCTTATTTCATTTTGTTTTTTTTATTCATTTTTATCATTAATATTTTTACTTCGTTATTGTTATTTTTTTCATATACTTTATTTATATTTTCTAATTTTATTTTTATTATTTTACTAATTGCATTTATTTTTTTTATGATTTTGTAATTATTTTTATATTTATATTTATAGTTATTGTTTGTATTATTGAAATTATTATTATTGTTTTACTAGTTGGATGTATATCAATATATTTTTATATTTTGCATTTTACTATTATTTCTAATTCGTATTTTTATTATTTTTGTGTTTACAACTATTATTTAAGGTTTATTTTTATTACTGTTATCTTATTTATACACTATTTCTAATATTTTTACTTTTATTTTTTTATTTTAATTTCTAATTTCCATTAATATTATTTTATTTTTATCCGTATTATGGAAGTAAACCATCTTGTAAACGTATTAAATTAAAAGTAATTGCTGCCTCAGCGTCAATAATTTTATATAGGTCGATTTTCATAATTATGATTCTCTATTATTGCTTAAACTGCTGAACAACGCACCGATGGTTGGTATGATTGAAATAGGTAATTATGAAAGTGTATTTTAATTTTATTCAAAATATGCCAGAGGCAATAGTTAAACATTCGTTGTATAACCCATAGAGTTTTTAAGGGTTATATTTTGATTCGAAGTTTGGATTCTGACTATTCCTTCACACTACTTAAACAGGCTAGTAGTGGGCCTATGAAGGCCAATTTCACATGCAGGGTCATGATCAGTGTGTGTGTGAATATATATATATATATATATATATATATATATATATATATATATATATATATATATATATATATATATATAGTATATATATGTACATATATATATATATATATATATATATATATATTTATATATATATATTTCAATTTTTACAGATCTCATAGTCAACAAAGTCATTCTCTCTCTCTCTCTCTCTCTCTCTCTCTCTCTCTCTCTCTCTCTCTCTCTCTCTCGCTCTCTCTCTCTCTCTTGATTATACATTCTATTTTACTATTTTTATCTTTATAATTATTATCATTATTATTATTATCGTTATTTTTAATTGAAATTTTTATTATTATTTAAATTGCATTTATATATTTATTAAACTTGTATTATTTTAATTTTTCTCTTTTTAATTTTAATTTTTATTATCAATGTTATTAGAAATATTTCATTATTTTTATTTTTATCATTTTTATATCTATTCCCATTATTTTTCAACTTTTATTATTATAATTTTTTTTGTTTTATTTATATCTTATTATTTTTATTCATTTTTATTCTATTTTTTTATATTATTTTATTTCAGTTAATATCATTATTTTATTTTTATTACTTTTATTTATTTGTTTTTACATTTTCTTAACTATATTATTTTATTTTCATTATTCTTATTTTTTCTATGATTTCCGTTAAATAATCAAAATAAATTATATTTCTCTTTATTATTGTTTTTAATATTTTTATTTTTTATAATTTATATAGTTACTATTTTCGTTAATTTAATTTAGTTTTTATTGATAATATTCCTTGTTTTCATTTTATTATTATTTTATTGATCAAATTGTTATTTTTTTTATTTATATATGTTATAGTTGTTAGTTATGTTTTTTTTATTATATTTATTTAATTATTTTTTATTTGTATTATTCATATTTTACTTATTATTTTTTCATTTTCATTTTGTTTTTATTGAATTTATATTTATCGTAAATATTTTTTTTTGCAATTTATTATTATCATTTCATTTTATCTATATTTCTATTATTTTAATTTATTTTTATTTTTAATATTATTTTATTTTAATTATCTTTATCATTTTGATACTTATTATTTTCATTTATTTTTGTATTTTTATTTGTAATATTATTATTTTGTTTTCATTATTTTCATCTTTATTTTTATGATTTTTTATATACATTATATTCATTTATTATTATTATTTTTTATTTTTCTATTTTTATAATTTGTATCATTATTTTTATTAATTTCCTTTTTTATCATCTATATTACTACTATTTTATTAATATTTTCTTATTAATATTCATAGTTTTCTGTTTACTATTATTATTTTATATCATTTTCATTATCATTTTTATTTTATTTTCATTTTTATATATATATATATATATATATATATATATATATATATATATATATATATATATATATATATATATATATATATATATTACTTTTAATTTTTACTGTTTTTATTTTTATTTTTATTATTCATATTTTCCTTCTTATTTCATTATTTTCATTTTTGTTTTTTCAATATTATTTTGTTATTATTTTAAACAATTTTATTTTAATTAATTATTTTTATTATTATTATTTTTATTTTTATCGTTATTTTTTTAAGGCAAATACTAACAAATGGCAACCCTCAGCCTAAGGGGTTCAACAGATGAATTAAAAATACAATAAGAGAAAGAGACAGACTGCACAAATCAATGAACCCACACCCTACACCTAGGAAGGAAGCATGCATAAAGAACTGTAGATTGGTGGACAAATTAGTAAGAAATGCAAAGATAAATAAGGATAAGAGAGCTGCATCATTTTGTAAAGGAAACTCAAGAGAATTCACAATTGAAGACACTACCTCAATACCGGAACCTGCTATTAAATATAAAGGGGTAGACAAAATAATATTTACAGAACATGACATTTAACGTAGATGAGTGTAAAGTGTTACAAATAGGAACAAACCACCCGCATGCTTCTTG
Organism: Macrobrachium nipponense; assembly: GCF_015104395.2. Taxonomy (NCBI): domain Eukaryota; kingdom Metazoa; phylum Arthropoda; class Malacostraca; order Decapoda; family Palaemonidae; genus Macrobrachium; species Macrobrachium nipponense. Next base: position 23,587,452 of record NC_061100.1, on the reverse strand, counting down.
GGAATGACATAAATAGTGTAGAAAAAGAGGAGTACCTTAGATTCATTGTTACCAAGGACTTAAACTCCACAAACCAGTACATAAAAGCTGAAAAGAAGGCAAAGAAACTAGTGGGATACATAAAGAGGCAGCTCAAATACAGAAATAAGGAAACGATGCTACAGCTCTACACATCAATAGTTAGATCCCATCTTGAATATGCAGTACAGTTTTGGTCACCAACACTAAGAAACGACATAAATAGATTAGAAGGAGTACAAGCAAGAGCCACAAAGTTAATTCCATCCATCAGGCAAACAGGTTACCGAGGACGACTAGAGAGCCTGAACATATATGGCTTAGAAACACGACGATTGCGAGGACAACGAATAGAAGCATTTAAAATACTGAAAGGCATAACAGAAGTAGAGAGTAACCTATTTACATTAAACGAAATAATACATAGAAACTAGAAATGAAGAGATACAACACATCGCATTGCGGGAATTTCTTCACAGACAAGATGTGTGACATATGGAATAAACTGCCACCAGAAGTTATAAACGGCAACAGTGTGAAAGAGTTTAGAAGAAAGCTAGATAAAATCATGTGGACACTGAATACACCGTAAAACCTGCTCCTATAGATAAGTGAGCACACTTTTTCTCCTCGGATGGACTAACAAGTCTTTGAGACATCCTAATCCTTGTAACTCCTTGTAACTCTCTCTCTCTCTCTCTCTCTCTCTCTCTCTCTCTCTCTCTCATTTCCTGTCCCGTGCGAGAGGGGCGAGATCCCCTTTCTCTTCCCTTGTCCATTTTCAATAATCCCTTCTATTCGGTTATGATATAATCTTCGGCCTAATTTTCGCGGAAAATGGTTTTTAAGGGGAGCGTTGCCAAAATGAACCTTTAGTAGTATATAACATTTATTACATAAATTTTCAAAAAGGACAGTGTGGAATGTATATCTTCAAATGGACATTTTCCATTGGTATTTAAAAGGGACAATGCTAGAATGCTAATATTTCTCCGAAGACGACCTGTGTAAAGATGCTTCCAAAAATTTTACTTTACTGATTTATGCTTCAAAAAAATTTTTTTAGCCATGTTCTTTTTAAAAGAGATAATTCAACATTGTTTATATTTGGATGTTTTTTTTAAGGATGTCTTTAAAATCTGCTTCTTGTAAGGTACCTCATGCGATGAATATTTGCAGGGGAAAGTATTGTGTAATACTTTGAAATAAGACGTTATGAAATCGTCTTGACCCTTCCAGTGAACAAGTAAATAACGAGACATTGAAGGAATACAGAAAGAGATAATTGGCCTAAAAAACTAAAAAAAACAAAATAAAACTAACTATACTCCCGAACCCAAACACCCCGTCACCCCAAACCCAACAAGCAAGATAGAAGTGGAGGCATTCAACGTGCCTCGTTCATCAACTGATCTGAAAATTCAAGTAAACCTTATGCAATTCCCGTTGCAGTCTCACCCCCCCCCCCCCCTTCTCTCTCTCTCTCTCTCTCCCTCTCTCTCTCTCTCTCTCTCTCCCTGCTACGCCGTGGGCATTCTTATCGATACGATAACTTTAAGTGAGCTAGTGAGCACACCGGTAAAACTCATCGTGGGCAAATATTGTCTCTTATGATTCGCCATTTCTCCGCCACTTTTACAGACATGAACAATTCATGACTTTCCTCTCGAAAGCGCGTTCACGATACTTGTCTTTTTTTTAAAAAGTATTGAAATAATATCACATTATGTTCTTTTCTGCCTTTTTTCTGTATGCTACAAATATTGTTTAAACGTTTATATTTAATTCATGTTTTTGGTAGTTTAAAGAAAGAATACTTTTCAGAAATACTTTTCTGGGTTGTGCAATAAAATATAAATACATATTTTCTTTCCTGTTCATTTTTTTATATCGGTCACCGACAAATATTAGTTAAAAGATTATATTTGTTTTATGTATTTTTTTGTAGTTTAAAGAACGAATGCTTTTCAGAAATATAGTCTCTTATTTGTGAAACAAAATATGAATTTCAAAAACATGTAAAAAATATGCCTAATTTTCTTCCACCTAATCGAGTTTTCTGTATAACCGGTACATCGTCTAATCGGCTGCCGAAAACATATGTATCTTTCGTACTAGATATAATTCTGTTTGAGCAGCGGACCATGAAACTTCAACTTTGCTTGGAGGACGATTATGGCTAACTTTACCCTTAAATACAATCAAATCTACTGAGGTTAGAGGCTTGCAATTTGGTATGTTTGATGATTGGATGGTGAAATATCTACATACAAATCTGCAGCCCTCTAGTCACATTAGTTTTTGAAACCTGAGGGAACAGATAATGCGCTGATGGACAGACAAAGCGGGCACATTAGTTTTCTTTTCCAGAAAACTAGAAAATAATATTGTGAGGAACTTGAGGAGGGGAGCTTCGGTAAACAGCGAAAGTTGATAAACTTTACCTTGGCTAATTACCTTGGCTGATTGGATGTCGTTGTTGCCACATGCTGGGATGATACAGATAAATCCCTGATTTGTTTCATTCATCCTGTTCCTCCTCTTACCTTTATTTTAGCCACATTGTTCTGTTATGTGAATGGAATCTCATTTCTATGTTTAATGGCTAAAGATATTGACAATTTCGTAGTTTTCTGACTTTGGGTATTGTAGAATCTTCTGTCATTATGACTGTCATTATCATCATCATCGTTCCCTTCCTTCTTTCTCTTCATTATTATTATTATTATTATTAGTTATTAATTATTATATTTTATTATTATTATATTATTATTATTATTAATTATTATTATTATTTTATTTTAAATAAAATAATGGCTACTTCAGCAGCGTTACACTTGTAGAGATTCTTCTCTATTTTGCGAATAGCGGCTTTTTCAGTGCTACTTAAACAGGCTAGTAGAGCGCCTATAGAAGCCTGTTTAAGTAGCACTGAAAAAGCCGCTATTCGCAAAATAGAGAAGAATCTCTACAAGTGTAACGCTGCTGAAGTAGCCATTACTTTTAATAAGGTATATTATTATTATTATTATTATTATTATTATTATTATTATTATTATTATTATTATTATTATTATTATTATTATTATTATTATGAGCCATCACGGTCTTCCGTATAATCTCCCTCTTTTCCACGTCAGTAGTGGACAGTAATTGGCCAATGATCACATTTTAGTAGAGCAATACTACACTACCAGCGTATGAAAGCAGTCTTTGTTCTATATACAAGAGAACACACGGGTTACGGGAGATATTTTTCCGGTGTCGAAGACGCCAGGAATTTCTGAAGTACGACACCGTAAGAACATCTTCAGGCAAGAGGCTGATGAACTCTACGGGTTTATACACCCGTGTTTCACTACCTTCTCTTGAACAGAAAGTGAGGACTGCTTACGCTGTTAGCATATTTCTCTTTACCAAAATGTAAACATTAGCCAATTACTGTCCGATATTGACGTGTAAGAAAAAATATTATAAGGAAGACTAAAATGAATTGTTCAAAAGAGGGTCTACTTCCTTCTTATTATTGTTAATAATATTTTTATTATTGCTGCAATATAGATTGGAAGTGATTCTTTAGTGAAAATGTATTTAGACATAAGCTTTCGTTACCTTGATCACTAAGTAATTATTCGCAGAGTTGTCTCTGAAACGTTTCCATAAGTTGTATAAAAATATCACTACAGTGATATTTATTATTTTCAATATTGACGTTAAAGTAAAGCAGAAATGGCAACATTATGCAAATGGTGGCACTAGTATGAATTAAAAGACCCTAGTGTCAATATTAGTGATTGTTTTATTTTTTTGGGATTGAGGGCGTGGTTGGCTTTCATGGCTTGCTTCACATATCTTTAAATATCAACATTCAACGGCATAGTTACAGAAAGAGTAGATGGTAGTGGGTGAAAGCTTTTGAAAGGTAAGGCTGATTGAGTTGTACTGTGCAATTTAGGCTGTCATGTCAAGCTCGGGATACTTTCGGCCATTCAGTGCTGAAGATAGTGTACTCAGTTACCTGACATTTCTTTTGGAGTAAAGGTAAAGTATTATTTGGTTTAGATTTATTTAAGAATAGTGTTATTCTGTTTCATTTCGATTTCCCTTGACTGTGACATGTGTCTATATGAGAAAGTCTTGTCCAAAACGTCCATATTGATAGCCTTCGTAATTGCTGACTCTCTCTCTCTCTCTCTCTCTCTCTCTCTCTCTCTCTCTCTCTCTCTCTCTCTCTCTCTCTCTCTCTCTCTCTCTCTCTCTCTCTCTCTCTCTTCTCCATACACCTTGATTGATGAATGACAGATCATAAATGACAGAGATTTTGAAACTGTTTTAGCACTCTCTCTCTCTCTCTCTCTCTCTCTCTCTCTCTCTCTCTCTCACACACACACACACACACACACACACACACACACACACACATATATATAATCGCCATTGCTCTCTGCAATGCTTGTAAGACAAGGAACGCCCTCTAAAATCTTTAACCTCTCAAAAATAGAACAAGGAATCATTCAAATCAACAACCCATCAAACAGTTTGGAATTTAAAGGAGGATTTATGGCAAAATTTATATTAAGATATTAAGGCATTTTCTACTGACTCCACCTCTCTCTCTCTCTCTCTCTCTCTCTCTCTCTCTCTCTCTCTCTCTCTCTCTCTCTCTCTCTCTGATCATTTCGTTCTACCCAAAATGGAAGAAGAAGAGTTCAATTGTATAGACTTTAAAATAATCCATTACGTATACGACGTTATTATTATTATTATTATTATTATTATTATTATTATTATTATTTAGGAAGCAGACCCTCTCTCAAGCATACTTTATTAAAAGTAATGGCTACTTCAGCAGCATTACACTTGTAGAGATTCTTCTCTATTTTGCGAATAGCGGCTTTTTCAGTGCTACTTAAACAGGCCAGTAGAGCGCCTATAGAGGTCATGGTAAAATACAGGGTCAAAATAGGTGTATATATTTGAATTTTACAGATAAACTATGATACCATAGTCATCAAAGTCATTAAACGATCTCTCTCTCTCTCTCTCTCTCTCTCGCTCTCTCTCTCTCTCTCTCTCGATCCTCATCGTCTCTCCTCCTCTCTCTCTCTCTCTCTCTCTCTCTTGTTTCTTAAAGCGAGCTTTCGTCTGGAGCTGCCAGACATCCTCGGGCTGGGAAGCTGAGGGTGGACTGATCTTGGTGCGGTGTCCGTCCTCCTTATATCTGTGGTTGACAGCAAGGGGTCTGCCCCATGCTTGTCTCCTATTGGCTGGTGGCGGTGAGTCTTGTTTTCATTGGCTGCCTGAGCCAGGTCTCAAGCCACTTTCCTCGAACCGATGGTTGCGTTGCAGCATATCCTGCAGCCGCCTGGACCTCCTAAGCGGCGCTGTAACATTGATGGGCGTTGCGCTACGCTGTGGGACGTCACGGCTACTTTGATTTCCATCGGTTGCAGGAGTACCGTCTGTTCAGGCGGGCGTTGTCCCATCCATAGAGTTGTCATGATCGGTGGTGTCATTGTTAGTGGCAGGTTTTCTCATACTCGTATGGGAGGAGAAATTCTTCCTGCGTCGTATTCAGTGAAGGTTTTATTTGCTGGATGAGAGCGCCTCCAGCAGGTGCAACCGACGGGCATCAGGGGCCTTCCCGATGATCTTCGTGTTCTTTATGATGACATCTCGGGAGATGGCCTCGTGATGTTTGGTGCGGGCGTGATTCTTTATAGCCCCCTCTTGGGCGTGGCACGAGAGTCTCTTCGACAGTCGCATGGTAGTCATACCTACGTAGGCGCCGCTGCATTCGCGGACTGGGCATGTATACTGGTACACTACATGCGTCTGCTTCAGGGGTTCTCGTACCTGTGGAGAGGGGTTATTTTTCATAATAAGATCACGCGTCCTCCGATTCTGGTAATATATGATTAGTCGATATTCTTGGTGTCGTCAGTCGGGGATACATTATCAGAAATAATTTTCTTGATGGCGTCCTCTTCTTCACGGTAATGGGAACTCATGAAGGCTTTGTAGTACAGCTTGATATTATCCTGGGGGCGGCTGCGGGCTCTCACTACCGTACCATTTCTCCAGGGCTGTGCGGACTTCCTTGCTGATTAATTTATTTGAGTACCCGTTTATTCACAAGTACTTGGGAGGCGCGGTCGAGTTCCTGGTGAGTGTCCTGCCAGGTCGAGCAGTGGGAGAGGGCCCTCCTGACGAAGGCCCTGACGGTGGTGCTTTTGAATCTGGCGGGGCACTCGCTGTCTCCGTTGAGGCAAAGTCCTAAATTGGTTTTCTTTGTGTAGACTGAAGTACGGAGACCGTCTTCCGTCTTGCTTACAAGGACGTCGAGGAAGGGGAGCCGATCGTCGGAGCTGCGTTCGACTGTGTAATTCGAACGCAGCTCCGACGATCGGCTCCCCTTCCTCGACGTCCTTGTAAGCAAGACGGAAGACGGTCTCCGTACTTCAGTCTACACAAAGAAAACCAATTTAGGACTTTGCCTCAACGGAGACAGCGAGTGCCCCGCCAGATTCAAAAGCACCACCGTCAGGGCCTTCGTCAGGAGGGCCCTCTCCCACTGCTCGACCTGGCAGGACACTCACCAGGAACTCGACCGCGCCTCCCAAGTACTTGTGAATAAACGGGATCACTCAAATAAATTAATCAGCAAGGAAGTCCGCACAGCCCTGGAGAAATGGTACGGTAGTGAGAGCCCGCAGCCCCGCCCCAGGATAATATCAAGCTGTACTACAAAGCCTTCATGAGTTCCCATTACCGTGAAGAAGAGGACGCCATCAAGAAAATTATTTCTGATAATGTATCCCCGACTGACGACACCAAGAATATCGACTTAATCATATATTACCAGAATCGGAGGACGCGTGATCTTATTATGAAAAATAACCCCTCTCCACAGGTACGAGAACCCCTGAAGCAGACGCATGTAGTGTACCAGTATACATGCCCAGTCCGCGAATGCAGCGGCGCCTACGTAGGTATGACTACCATGCGACTGTCGAAGAGACTCTCGTGCCACGCCCCAAGAGGGGGCTATAAAGAAATCACGCCCGCACCAAACATCACGAGGCCATCTCCCGAGATGTCATCATAAAGAACACGAAGATCATCGGGAAGGCCCCTGATGCCCGTCGGTTGCACCTGCTGGAGGCGCTCCTCATCCAGCAAATAAAACCTTCACTGAATACGACGCAGGAAGAATTTCTCCTCCCTACGAGTATGAGAAAACCTGCCACTAACAATGACACCACCGATCATGACAACTCTATGGATGACAACGCCCCCGAACGAGGTACTCCTGCAACCGATGGAAATCAAAGTAGCCGTGACGTCCCACAGCGTAGCGCAACGCCCATCAATGTTACAGCGCCGCTTAGGAGGTCCAGGCGGCTGCAGGATATGCTGCAACGCAACCATCGGTTCGAGGAAAGTGGCTTGAGACCTGGCTCAGGCAGCCAATGAAAACAAGACTCACCGCCACCAGCCAATAGGAGACAAGCATGGGGCAGACCCCTTGCTGTCAACCACAGATATAAGGAGGACGGACACCGCACCAAGATCAGTCCACCCTCAGCTTCCCAGCCCGAGGATGTCTGGCAGCTCCAGACGAAAGCTCGCTTTAAGAAAGAGAGAGAGAGAGAGAGGAGAGAGAGAGAGAGAGAGAGAGAGAGAGAATCGTTAATGACTTTGATGACTATGGTATCATAGTTTATCTGTAAAATTCAAATATATACACCTATTTTGACCCTGTATTTTACCATGACCTCTATAGGCGCTCTACTGGCCTGTTTAAGTAGCACTGAAAAAGCCGCTATTCGCAAAATAGAGAAGAATCTCTACAAGTGTAATGCTGCTGAAGTAGCCATTACTTTTAATAAAGTTATTATTATTATTATTATTATTATTATTATTATTATTATTATTATTATTATTATTATTATTATTATTATTATTTTATTACAAGAATACAAAAAAAGGTTATTAACTTTCATAGTAATTTCATAGATTAAATCATCCTCTGAAAATGAAAATGACTAAAATAATCATTATTCTACAGTTCAAAAGTAAAACATTGATAACTGAAGCTTTTCAAAAGGCAAGATTCAAGTAATATTCATGATTTTTACTTCTAAAATTTATATAGTAGTATCTACATTTCATATCAATATAAATAGTCACCAGATGATAAATATTCTAAGATGTCTACAGGTGCTAAAACTTACGAAATGCCATTTTAAGATTAGCCAATTTTTTACGACAAGACAATCTTGGAGATTACTGGTCGTAAATCGATTAGATTGACATGAAGAGTACAAAATATCTTCTTGTGTTATTCCGAGTCATATAACTGCATCAGAAATCCACAAGGGAGCACAAAGAAAGGAGTAAATGACTATAATAAAAAAGTCATAGATATCTGGCAGCCGTTAACTCATAGAAAAAAATAATCAGAAAGGTCAGATATAATTATTCCTTTTTGCAAGTTCTCGTTGAAGGTTATCATTTCTCGCAAATCAATTTAAAATGTTGATATAATTATATTCAGATATGTATGATAGCATTTTAGTCAAATCTGCAAGTTAAGCTTCTGAAAATAAAGTCTAGTAATTGGATAAAAATAAATTAATAAATACGCACAGAAACAAGCACGTGCATTGAATGTAGTTCGAGATAATCTCGTTCATGAATTTCTAATGAATACGATTATCAAATATTTCATTTAACGAATCCTCGCACACTCGATTAGTTGACCGTGCATGATATTTTATCTGATTTTATCAAAATGATTACCAGAGGCGTGATTTTCGTCAGTGATCAGGATAAGACTGAGAGCTTAATACACATAAAAAAACTTTTTATGAGTGGTTTACCTAAAAAGAAAATATGTTTTGTATCCACTTATTTCAACACTCGGGTAAAATATCACAGCAGATATTTTTTACATTCGATATTAAAGTTTTTTATCATAAAGTGCTTAAGGGCCTTTATCTTATCACGAAATATTTCTCTAAAACTTTAGAAAGAAGAATGAATTAATAAAGAAAACCTGCTGAGAATGATTTAACAAAACAAAACAAAATATTGTGTTTTATCCACTTATTCCAACACTCAGGCAAAAGCTCTCAAAGCGATTATTTTATGAAGGCGTCCAAGGTTTTCATTTAAACACCGCTGAAGTGCATGTATCTTATCGCGAGACGTTTCGTAAAAACTTTAAAAGGTAATCGAGATAAAACATTTTTGGGAGTGATAGCCAAAAATAGCCAGTGGATTCTGGGAACCACCGTAAAGACTGAATCACCTCGTAAATATGAAGGGGGGAGGCAGTTCTTGAGTGAAGAATGTGATACGCCAAATGGCTGGATTTTTAGTTAATGCAAAACGGTTAAGAATAAAAACGAGGAATTTGTCACACAAATGTAAGATAAGCATCATGTTTCAACATATGTGATCCATTTTTAATCCTCCAAGTAATGAATTAATTTTAATATAGTAATTTATTGAATAAGGTGAGAAAAATATACCTCACAAAAAGCTAAGAAGTTATGTGTCATGTTCCAGCGTAAGTGATTAATTTGTAATTACTCATGTAGTGGATAAGATATATAATAAGAATGTAACAAGTAAAATATGCAATAACTTGATTTGAGAAAAGTATTCAGTATCAGGCTCTGGATCAGCTGATTCATTATGGCAGCGACTGAAAATATACCAAGAAAGAGAGAGAGAGAGAGAAGACGAGAGGACGAGGGCAAGGGAGAATGAGAGGACGTGTGAGAGACGAGAGAGAGAGAGGGGAGAGAGAGAGAGAGAGGAGAGAGAGAGAGAGAGAGAGTATTGCTCGTGATATAACTCCAGTTATTGCAAAAATGCCGTAAGAAATTAATGGGCCAATGCAGGTGAACTTACTTGTGGTGTATACTGCCCAATACCGGTTTACTTTAATGACCTTATCAATCAGCTTCCATGGTGTAGGCGGGTTGATATCGATTGTAAGTACATAAACGTGAATTCGATAGCATAAATACAACACATGCATTATAAACTTATACATCTATTGACGGCTCAGCGGTCATAAGTCATTATACATCACTGTTTCTAAACCTAGCAGCGGTTCGAATCCTACTGGCAGCAAAGCCTTATATGAAATACAATTCCCCTTGAGTGTATAAGTTATTCCAGAGGTATTTGTAGCTAATATTTGTGAACATTAAGACTGTCACGATGTATGCGGCAAAAATTCATATATATATATATATCATATAGATATATATATATTATATATATATATATAGATTGTATATAGTATATATATATATATATATTACCATACATCATACATACATATATATATATATATATATATATAATATATGCACATAGTACGAACATATGTATATGTATAAATGTGTGTGTGTCTGCATGTTCATATGTGTATATATCTCTGAAAAAAATACCAAAATAATAAACAGAATAGTTTTAAGCCTAAAAAAAATTACTACAGAAACTAAAGAAAACGCGAAAGAGTGAGAGAGAAAAGGCGAAAATGATAAATTTGTGGGTCTTCCACTCTCTGCAGGAAACTTGAGCCCTTATGTAAGCAGCTTACGGACCTACGGTATCCTGAGGCATCTATGAAAGAAATAGAAAAAGACAAGACGGCCATTTCATTTTAGTTTGTGCTTCACGTCCAGTCTTTTTCTCCCTAACTCATCTAAACACATCCAGGATTCAATGATCCCCCATCCCCTAAGGGTGGTAGTATATTACTGTCAGTGAACCTCACGAGCTGCACCGTAGGCTTCACTAGAAGGTATTTGCAGCGATCTTTATGCCCTTATATGCCACCATCTTTTAGCCTTTTACTTACCCAACGATCCAGCTTTCTTTTTCCAGCCTTTCTGTCCAGCCTCTCTAACTATTACTTCGTTGTGTAACTGAGGGGTTTTTCCCCAACTCAACCTTTAGAATCTTACACTTCATACCCTTTTCTTGATGTCCAACCACATGGAATTCTTTGAAAAACGCTACTTACCTAATATCATTTATATTCCTGTAAAGTGGTATAGATATGTTGATGATATTTTAGCTGTTCTGCCTGTCGGTATAGATGCAAATGATTTACTCTCTAAATTAAACAACCAGGTACCATCGATTAAGTTTACTCTAGAATTAGAGAAAGACAATTGCCTCCCTTTCTTAGATGTTTTGATACATAGAGAACCATTTCAATGTAAATTCAGTATTTATAGGAAACTGACCAACAACTTAACTTTTGTTAATTTATATTCAGGCCACCATCTCAACATCAAAATATCAATTTTTTCTTCTATGTTTTTACGAGTATTGCGCATTGTCAGTCCCCAATATTTAGATCAAGAAACTGAATACATAAGAAAAATAGGGAAAGATTTATGTTATCCTCCACATATATTAGATATTTGCTATAATAAAACCCACAAAAAGTTTTATAGTGTAAGTAACACAGAGAAAGAAAATTCTAAGAACATTCTCAGTTTACCTTATTTTAACGAATTTGAAACCATTAAATCATTGTTAAAAGCCTTTAAGGTCAGCCTTGTTTTTTCCTATAATAACACACTAAAAGGAATGTTAATAAAAAATGGCCCCAGAGAAAGCAACAACATAATATATAAAATTCCATGTATGGACTGTCCCTCATTTTATCTCGGACAGTCGAGCAAGGGCTTAGAAGTAAGAGTAAGCCAGCATAAATATCCTGTAAAAACTGGGCAAACATCTAACACAATATTCATTCATTTAAGTGAAAACAACCACCGAATAAATTGGATTGGTAGTTCAGTAATTGCAAGGTCAAGAGATGTCTTATCACGAAATCTTTTAGAATCTGCTTTAATACAACTTACTTCTCATTGTAATTTCAATATTAGTCGTGGCCTGTTTCATTTAGACCCTTGTATTTGTAACATGTTTATGAATGACCTCAAAGATATAATTACAGACTTAAATAAAAATTAGTTGCCTTAGAGATATCTTCGTTGTATATGTATGTTTAATATGTATTGTGAATATGTATTGTGAATATGTTTTTGTTTACCAAAGTTCTGAATAGCTGTCACCTATAATAATCCTTTAATTGTCTTCTCCTTGTGTTTGAGCAGATTTGACTTAATCTTTTTGTTTCTTAAATTGTACCCATGTTTATGCATGTTTGGGAAGGTTACGCATCTTCCAGGTGTGTCGGATTCTATACTCTGTTTTTTTTCATCTGTCCATCCGCCTGTGGTGTTTTTGTATGGTAACACTGCGTCTCGGGCTTTAGATAGTTACATTCAACGATTATAATAATATCCTATTTCGAATATTAACGGTGTTATTCGCATACAGTAAATTATTAAAACACTTTTCAGTTGCAAATGTACACCTAAAACTTACACACAGCGTAACTATCTAAAGCCCGGGACGCAGTGTTACCATACAAAAACACCACAGGCGGATGGACAGATAAAAAAAAACAGAGTATAGGTACTAATCTCTTTATAATCCCTCACACACACACACGGACACAGACACACACACACACACACACACATATATATATATATATATATATATATATATATATATATATATATATATATATAATATATATATATATATATATATATATACATATATATATATTGAAATTTTTTGGATTTCGCATTTCAATTATTTTGTACGTTTGAATTTTCATTTACTTCTCATTTCATCGCTTTGATTTCGTTGTTGCTTTCGAAAACCGAGTGAAAATAATCGTTTTGCAAATGATATTATGCATACGCAGTGCATAATATCATCCAAGGCAATATAAATAGCGCATCATCCCCCCTCCCCCAACCCCTTCTAAAGATGAATGATTTAAAAGTACCTTTTCAAAACATCGAATCTCCAGACCCATGGTTCATTATAACCCTGGGACATTTCAAAATTCCGTTGGCCAACAGAATTGCAGCCCATCCGGATATATTTAATTGGTAATGCCATGTTATTCACAAACTTTCAATTTATGAATTATTTGAGATATTCAAGTCTGATTCTTGCTTTTTAACAAATGCAGTCATAACCATTATCTTTCTACGAACCATAATTTTGGAAAAAACAGAGAAATTAGGGTATTTATTACATATAATTATATTCATAGGAACATGAATACCCTCAAACGTATTTGGTTATATGCGTGTTGTGCCTAACATTCAGGGAACCCTTTACGTCTGATTTTCTTGATGTGTATTGTTTAAAGTTTCCCTTTCTGATTAACACGATTAGTTTCCTCGTGTAATCATTTCGGTCGAAACCAATCAAAATCAATTTATGATTAGGGGCCACATTCAAGTTCGTTAGCATAAAGACCCAAGGAAACCTCAGTCATATCCACGACCAGCATTACAATTCATTTTGACAGATTAAATATGACGAACTCTAATCTGTTTGATCCTATATTTCCATTAATATTAACAGCTGCAAATGAATGACCAACAAATATTTAATGAAGGAAATGTTGGATGATAATCCAGTGTTACTTGTTTTGCTAACTTTTTTTATGGAAATTTTCCGCATCTGGTATTAACTACGAATTAATCTTGAATGATAGAGGGAAAAATCGGATTTAGCTGAAATATTATTGTTATTATATTTTGCGTTAAACGGAAAGACTTTCATTTTAAGTTAATGTCTATTTTATTATTCCGTTGAGTTATTTTCCCCCCAGAATGTATCATTAAATTACATTTTCATATGGATCTCAAAATTCCCAGACGATTTTGCCAATCCCTCTCAAATAATTATATCGAAAACCATTTCAAAGTTATAACGAAATGCCCCGTGCTAAGCTAAAACCAGTAAACGCTTATAAGTTCTAAATGTCAAAACCATTTGACGATACAGAAGGCCTTTGAAAGGATGGATGATGTTTGCTCTTGTGACGGAATTTTCCCATATCTAAACTTTTGCATTAGAATATTAACTATACGCAGTAAATCACCCCATTCTTATTTTCATTTTCTCATTATTTCATTCTTCCTCTTTCTTAGTCCCCCTCTCATTCGTCCCTGGCCACGTTTCACTTATTCACAAAACTAATTTCTGTAATTTAAGGTCTTTTCATCAAAGGTTATTTTAACCCTTTCATTTCTGACTATAATAGATTCACATGAACCGTGCATTTGATGTCTAGGCCAGTCCCTTACGACGCTCTTGAAAGACTTATCCCTCAGGAGAAGTGGAACATAGAACCTACACATGAGAACTCTCGAGAGAGACTGAGAGTTTCCAGCCTTGTGATTGGATTATCAACAGCAATCAGGAACGTCGTAAGGGACTGGCCTAGACATCAAATCCACGATTGATGTGAATCTACTATACCAGTTCCATGACCAAAGCATCTTCCTCATCAAGCCTTAATGGTGCTTTTACCGCCAAATCATAGACCCTTACTTCCAAAGGTCTCGATCCTTCAGTGAGGCTGAATGACAGATCGTTGATTACTCATTATGCAAATCACTATCGAGCTTCGTCATCCACACTGCAGACCTGGGACGGAATGATCGAGATGAAGAATATCGTTGAACTCACCAGCAGCTGCCGGGCAGCAATTGCCCCACTGATTAGTTCTTATTTGTGCCACCGATATTGGAAGTCCATCCGTGGCAAAGAACCTCAGTCAGAAGCTTCAAATATAGAAATCAGCGGCAAGCAAACGTCTGCTCTCGTTCCTGGCATTCCCTTTATATATTCAAATGTTCACTTTCGTTTTTCGAGAAGAGATGCTATTCTTATCTTCGACTGTAACTATATTTCTTGCCTTCACAATTCATCGTTGATTTCATATTGATTTAAAAAAGGTGAAATTACCTGTGAAAAATTTATTCTCTCCGACATTATGTGGTGGCACTTGGCATCTTATCTTTTTTCAAGTCCCTATATTCTTGGTTTAATTAAAATATTTGATTCATATTACCCAATTCCTTGGTGGTAGTATAATCAAGTGTATTTTAAAAACTACATATAATACTGCTGGCTAAAAAGGTAAATAGAAAAACGCCATATACCCTAGATGTAACCATCAAAGATATTCAGTACATCACAAATAAATGAATTATGAACCTGGTTATTCCTGTGAGTAATGGAAACACTTTGTAGTATTTTATGTATGAAAGGTACGAACTGATAGTTGTAGAACAAAAGACATTTCTAGATAATTCGAAACTCTCAAGCAGGAAAAGTATGTTTAGATGAATAGCTATAAACTACAAAACAGGACTGTTGTAAAATACCCGTGAAACTATCCTCCTTTTCCATTTGGTTTTTCGACAAGGCCGTTGGTGGAACTGCCAGGCAAATATAAACAAAACTGCTTTTGAAATTACCGGATCCTGGATCCTGACCAGCTGATAAAAGTAGATAATGCTTAAGTTAATGGGTTATTTTTGTGGTGTTAAAGGTGAGAGGACGCGATGGAGATTGAGAAAGGTAATGTAAATATTTGAATTAAATTCTTCTGATGATTGGTTGAAACAGACGATGGAAAAGTAAGAAGGCATACTTTGACTGAACGACAACTGGTAATGATAACATAAAGAATTAAAAGCCAAGTAAGATTACACCTTAGAAAAAATATAAAATAAAGGTAGTGTATATAACCATTCTTAATGAAAGCTTTTTTAAAGGACGTCCATAATGAAATTCATAAAATGCAGATCATTCTTTTTAGGAGCTAAAATTCAACGCCCTCATTAAATCCCCAATATTTATCTTAGCCACCAACTTTCCATCGGCACCCCTCTAAGTACTCCCCCACCCCCTCCCCCTCCTCCCTACAATTCCCAACCCCAACCCGTTTCCGTCAGATAGGGGAGAGTGGTCTTGGAACACATTTTTAACGAACTGTTCTTCTTCGTTTCCAACATAAGACGAGGCTGATCGGTCCTCCACCGCCAGTCTGAGATTCCTCTCCCGCACAAAATCCGGATTTATGAGTATAGTTCTGTATAAGTTAGAAACCTTCAGTATATGGTGGTGGGGGGGGGGGGAGGATGGGGTCTTCTTGGATATTCAGAGGGCTGGCAGGGTGCATTTAAAGTCCCCGGGATCACAGGAGGACGGACGAAAATATAGCGAGGGGACTGAATTCCAAATGAGGACGTGGAGCTGAGGGACGAATTGATGGAAATAGTTCGGGGAAGAAGAATAGAATTATTTTCTACGCATTGTGTGCAGAGGGAATAATGGATGAGAGAAACCGGGGAGAAAAATATGAAAAAGTAGGAGGGAGGAGGGGGAGAAATAAGGAATAAGGAGACAAATGATAGCATGTCTAAAAATAGAACCAAGAGAAGGTGAAGGCGTATGACGGAATTCGAGAAAGGATGACGAAAATATAAATAAGGGAAATACGATATGAATATGAATATCTTTTGGGAATAATAGACAACAGAGATTAATTTTATCTACATAGTTTATCAACGAGATTGTTACGGACGCGTATTCTGAATCGAAATATTGTTATGACCAGAATCACAAGATGTTTGAGCCTTTATATCGCACAGAGTATTTGAAGCTGCCTAAACCCTTTCGTGGAAATCACTTCGGAAATTGATTCATACTCCGTAGGACTAAACGTCACTGTGGTCCAGTTCAAGCGGAATAATATTTCCAGGTAGCTCTGTTATACCAGTCGTGAGCAGACGAAGCCACCCACATACAGCTGAAACTGACCAGTATTTCCTTCAGTCAAAAGGTCCGGCCAGTTAAGCGTAAAACCTTTTACGAGCGGGAATTATTCCAACGGCGAAATATATGTATATATACGACTTCCCACGCGTGACTCAAACACGTGTGTTTCGTTCGTAGGAGGAGAGATATTACTTTCGATTCAACTGTACGCGTTCTTTTTTTTTTCCAGTTCGAGCTGCAGGGAATTGTAGATGGAAGTAAAATGTCAAAACCAGTCAAGGTATCTAGATTCCCTGGATATAAATTAACAAATAGAATTCAGGTGTTTTACGTTTAAATTCTCTCTCTCTCTCTCTCTCTCTCTCTCTCTCTCTCTCTCTCTCTCTCTCTCTCTCTCTCTCTCGCTCTCTCTCTCTCTCTCTCTCTCTCACATATATATATATATATATATATATATATATATATATATATATATATATATATATATATATATATATATATATATATATATATATATATATATATATATATATATATATATATATATATATATATATCTATCTTTATGACATTAGAAAAAATTAAAACTAAGTTTTATAAGATTAATGGACAAATCAAAGACAAAACAGGACATTCGACATTTAGAGCTGATAAAAAAAAAATAAAAACCATGATCCATCAGAATATCATGAGGACTACATGCACCTGAGATATTGACGATACTTCAGAATTATTGGAAAATAATTGCCCTTGAATAATTTCGTCCTCAATTAATCCACCAAAATTGTCCGGCATTCTTTAGGACTCAAACCCTGATACTGAATACGTGATGAAATATCAGTCTCTTCTTTTAATAATCAAAAAGGCAAAAATTTCTTATTTAAATATTCAACTAGTAAAATATTCATGAGCATATAGAAAGCAAAAAAAACCCTGAAGATCCTCGTTAAAGTAAGAAAAGATATAAATTGTGAAAAAATATTGTACGTTATATCTTGACAGAACGGAGATGTTTGAAGAACCTTCTTAACGATGTCAACACGCAGACATTTTTTAATGTTATCCCTGAATATAATTTTCATTTCAAATTGTGTTCAGATTTGAAACGAGATGTTCATAATATTTTCTTTTTTTTACCTGCAAGTAAAAAAAAAATTTTTAATCTGCAATATATATTCTATTTGTTTCATGAAAGGAGACCGAACGGAAGTATCGTTTTAGTATCGAAATATTATCAAACTACAATAATGGAAAATATTTTAGAATAATATTGATACTATCGTAAAGCCAGGTTTGTGTCATATCCACGTGTAATATCGGAAACAGATCCGTCAATCTCAAGATGATAAAGTAAATCTCTCTCAGTCACTGATGAAAGAATTACTTTTCTCAATGTTTACGAAGTCGAAGATTGAAGGGAAATATCCCGGATATCTCAAACGTGAGGGTTGAAAAGACAGAGAGAAGTAATTGAATGGCTTTGAAGGAATATTTCTTCAGTAAATACTAATCGCAAAGAATAAGTATACGTTGATCTCTTGGGTCGTACAATTTAATTTACTCAGTCAAGTTAACTTGACGGTTAAACAAATCAGATGGGAAAGTGGAAAGCCGATGGAGAGTCTGAATTGTAATTATGAATTCATGATTCCTCAAAAGAAATTCCTAAAGGTATCCAGAACGTTAGAGGAATTATAAAGATCATAGCTTTTATTCAGATGAAAGAATACGATTAGAATATACCTACTCTGAGTTAGAAGAGGTATTTCTAGCTTTTTGTTCTGATTTCCCAACATTTTACTGATGACTCTCTCGATCTGGACAAACCTGCAAATACATCCTAGAAGAATGAAAAAGAAGAGACACTGAAGAAGAGCAGTTCAACAAGACACATTACCTGGGATTAGGTTACTGGTCTGGGAAAGGTTCTTGAAGTAAACTGTCCTGATAGATTGGACACTCATCCTATGACGAACTATTTATTAAGCGCATTAGTAATGTCGTAAGACCCACTCATTTCCTTACTTTCCATTTTGTGATGCTCTAAGCAAGACGGAAAATACAGATGTATGAGTTAACTCTTATATAAAACGGATATAGCTTTACGCGCCTGTTGATCTCGTAATTGATTAAACCAACAGCTCTCGGGAGATTGAAAACTTGAACTTAACACAAACGAATAATATACTCTTGATATAGAAGTCTATATATATAAATATATATCATAGCTTGAGATGTATTTCGTTAATCTCAAATATTTATTGGAAACATGACATTTCAAAGAACGACGAGTTTCAACAGTATTATAGATTTCTCGGAACATTATATGGTAGTTTACCTAAACGGAAACATTCAGGAGAAAGGTCAGGGGAAAGTAACTCTCTCTCTCTCTCTCTCTCTCTCTCTCTCTCTCTCTCTCTCTCTCTCTCTCTCTCTCTCTCTCTCTCTGTCTGTTCAAAAGTTTGTCGCGGATCGAGGAACGGCAAATATGAAGTATTATATGAACCTGTAAAATAAATCATGATAATTCCAAACAGTTTAAATACATGTATGTATATATATACATATATATATATATATATATATATATATATATATATATATATATATATATATATATATATATATATATATATATTTATGAATATACACACACACATAACACATAACATATATACTATTGTCGTTGGAAATATGCACACAAACAAGTTTTCCGATATACTTAGCCCTATTGGTACCTTTAGTTTTTTCGAAATGAAAAAAATATCAACGATATTAAATTTAAGATAAAGATATCTATCTCGATGCGCCTCCCAATTGTAATCCGTCCTAGAAAGTAAGTCCGCACCATTGCCTTATTAATATTTATTTACTAACTTCCATCGGTTCGTCCTGACTGAATGCTAAAAAGGATAATACCACAATCAGTATATAATGAGATTCATGACAGAAAAATACATAATTAATTAAACTATATCTTAATAAAGAAAAGACGAGACTGTATCTTCAGGTCTTAGTCTTATGAGCAATTAACTATGCTAACCTCGAGGTAATTAATTAATTTCTTAACAAAACCTCATTCATCGTAGTAAGGGCTTTTCAAAGCTCATAAGAAACACGCAGAAAGTAAAAGTCGTTTTCATTTAACAAGATAATAGGCGAGTAGGAATTAAACAATCATGTTCACTAAAATTATTTCATATCAGCATAGAGGTATTTTCAGTGCAGACTTTTTTTTCATCAAACTGATTTGTGTTTTTTTCCAGATAGAATTAACTACTTATCCTTCACAATACGTGTATTTCAATAGATAAAAATATACACCTGCAACAGACATAAACCACATTTTAAAGTGTTGCCACATATCTGGGTTTATCTTTACGATTAAAAGGACAAAGAAAAAAAGAAAATAACGAACTCTCCGATTCAGGTGGGTTACGTCATCAACCCTGACCGAAAAAGGTTTGGCATAAGTCTCTTTTGGGGGGAAATAGTATCCTGCCGGATGAATGGAATTTGTATTTGAAATGGATCACGGGAACGGATGATTAAAACTTTCCGAATATATACGTACCGTTTCTTTTTCCATCCAACTGGAAAATGGGGACGTGGATGATTTTGTAGGTTTGTAGAAGGTTTGGATGTTTATGGATGAATTAGGCAGGAATTGTTTTCTTTGGTTTTATTGGTGGCATCCCCTGTCACGGGAAGCATATCAATCTCTATAAATGTCTGTCTGTCTATCTGTCTATCTATCTATCTGTCTATCTATCTATCTATCATTATATATATGTATGTATATATGTATGCATATATATATATATATAATATACATATATGTATGTATGTATATATGCATAGATAGATAGATAGTAGATAGATAGATATAGATAGACAGACGTAACCCACGTGAAGCAGAGAATTCGTTATGTTTTTTTCATTTATTTGCTTAATCAAGAAGATAAGCCTAGAAATACTGAAAAATATGGCTTATGTCTGTTCCAGCTGCACATATTTTTTTTTCTTTGGAAATAAACTTATTACACAGGATAAATAGTTATTTCTATCTAGAAAAAAAAAAACTAATAAAAAATGTGCTGAAAAGTGGCCTTAGCTGATATGAAATTATTTCATCTACTGTTTTCCTTGCGAGAGAGAGAGAGAGAGAGAGAGAGAGAGAGAGAGAGAGAGATTTTCAGATGCGCGCTTTGGTTATAATTCTCAGGGAGATAATATTCACAAAAATATATAAACACCCATTTACACACTATATATATATATATATATATATATATATATTATATATATATAACTTTTAAAAAATTAAAAAATATAATATTATATATTATTATATATGTATATACATATATATGATCTCTCCTCTTTCTCTCTCTCTCTATCTCAAGGAAAACAAAATCTATTCTACTCTCTCTCTCTCCCTCTCTCTCTCTCTCTCCTCTCTCTCTCTCTCAAGGAAAACACATTAGATGAATTTATCATCTCCTATATTTCCCCCTTCCAATGAAACTATAGATCCGTTACCTAGAGACAAAAAGAGAAAGACTAAGACACTGTGGTTTCTCTTATGGCAGAGAAATTGCCATAAAATGCCAAGCTTTTTATTGCATTTGCTATACTGTATCCTGCCTCTCTGTACATATATATTTGTTTGTGTAAGTGTTTTCAGAATGACGATAATAAAGAAATACTTTTAATTCCACACCCACCTTGAAATAAAGCTACTTTTCGTTTATATTTCACTATGTTCTTTTCAATGGCTTTTTTATGTGATGTTGTCATATTCTGTCTGAAAAATGAAGTAATCATGAAAGCAATAAATAGCGAAAGGGAATAAGACCCTTCAGTTCCAAAGTCATACTTTTAATCTAGGTAATCACACGCAGTGTGGCTTTGCTTGACTATATTTGACATACTTATATAGACATTTAAATCTTTCTGCGCTACGGGAATTAATCAATGCATATTTCCCTCGCATACCTATTATAGAAATGGGCGTGGTTTGCATGTCAAGCTGACCCCATATTATACTTTGTACATGAACTTATCTATCTTGAATACAGTAATCTGGTTAACCAATTATCCCTCCCCACTATATAACGAGTATTATAATAAATTACTATGATAAAAGTGAATCATTATGAAAAGTAATCTTGAAATGAGAGTTTGGTATTCCGACACGACATGAACCAGAAACTGGTTACTCACCAGAAAATTGCGAGAAATGTTATCTAAAAAATGTTTAGAAAAAATAAACAAGATATTTACTGAACTGAGAAACATTCTGATGTTATCGTTACGTTTCATTCTGCAATAAAGTTTTCACACCACTTAAATATTTTTAGAGCTGGGAAAATCAGCTTATTTATATTACAATTAACGTTAATTCGATTTAACTTTTCAATATAACATTCTGATTTCTCCGCATCGATTGCCCTTAAAAAAAGACTAAATCATGTTATGACTAAGTCATGTTATGAAGCCCAACCCTACAGGTCATATATGAATTTATTACTTGTGGCAACTCTCCCAAAAAATACATGCATAAAAATACAAACGAAATTGGTACCAACAGGAAGATAGACAAATATCACAATTATAAATTTAGTATGTTATTGACATTATTCTATTTATCAGTAGGTATCAGCAATGACGTCAGTATGTGAATGATAAGACATTCCAGTTTCTCTTTTATTTTTCTCTCTTCATATCTTATATATAAAATCTAAATTTCTCTCCGTATCTTATATGATTTAGATCTCTGTATACTAACCCTTCCTCTTCTTTTCATTCTTCTGCCTACATATCATTTTCCTTGTCGTCTCTCCATCCGTTGTTTCCCAGAAATTCGTCCATTTTCTTTAAATTTTGCTCCATCGTCTCTCTCCTGAATATTAATCACTATCTTTTCTCTCTAAATTTCACAAAGGCGGCTACACCAGTTCTAAATTAAATCATTATCACACAGCGGCCAAATCCTTCAAGGGATAAGAAAAAAAATGTGGTTCATTTCGCGTTAGAAAAGAAATCAGGAAAAGTGGTAACGAATTTCTCTAATTAGGTACCACGTGCATTTCGTCAAATTAGAGGGCAGAGAAGGAAATGGACATGGGAGCTTCTAGTCGTTGATTATATCTTAGTTTTACCAGACCACTGAGCTGATTAACAGCTCTCCTAGGGCTGGCCCGAAGGATTAGATATTTTTACGTGGCTAGGAACCAATTGGTCAACTTCGGACCACCGGATTGGCAGCCGAGCGCCAAAACCACTCGTCCAGCGAGGAACTGCTTCTAGTCGTAAGAGGGCTCAAGGATTGTTTACAATATACGCATTGAAAATTCTGTGATCGTGGATTATATAGACTCTGATGTGCGTTGCTTGTTCTATGAGGATAGTTCAGTACTAATTGAGCAGGTCTTAAAAAGTTTGGTCACATGGTTATTTGTGGGGAAAGACCAGACAAAGTTTATTATCCGAGGGGTCAAATTTTGGGATAATGATTAAATGTATACCTCTGTATGCATACATCATTTCTGTGAAAATACAATAAAAAAATCTTTGTATTCCGCGTCACGTCTTACATTTTCAAACCTCTACTACTGTTTTTCTTCTCTCTCTCTCTCTCTCTCTCTCTCTCTCTCTCTCTCTCTCTCTCTCTCTCTCTCTCTCTCTCTCTTCCTAATAATCAGTTATGTTTCCCCTCTTCAAATCTTTCATCATATATTCTCACACCACATAAATGTCAAAAGGGTAGCTATCACAAATCAACCCTTAAACTGTCAGCTATGAAAGCTTTCACCTCTTCACATTGACTCCTGCTCAGTTAATTTTAGGAATTCAACCTTATCAGAAAACATTATTTTGTGTTAACGATAATGAACACAGGAATGATATTTACTTTGATTTATATTCATAAGCCTTGGAAGCCTAGACTATTCAAGGCTATTTATGTATGGATGATAAACACCATTGTTTTTTCTCTTGACTTTTTATGATATGTGGATTTTAAAGAACTGATCAGCATGTCAGCTTTCGTAAACATATTATTATTATTATTATTATTATTATTATTATTATTATTATTATTATTATTATTATTATTATTATTATTATTATTATTATTATTATTATTATTATTACTATTATTATTATTATTGAAAAAGAAACCCACAAAATCACTTTGTAACTTGTTTACTTCTAAGTATTTACATTTAGTTTTACTCCACACTCGAGTACTTTCAGGCCCTTCTGTGGCCCATTCTCAAGAGATGTTTGGGATGTTAGCCTGGGTCAAGGCCCAGTAGTCTTCTGGAACTTCTTCTTGTTGAGCTGTCATTTATGTGATGGCTGTTCTGGTTTTCTTGAGAGTTGCCAATCCCCTCTTGTCGCTCTGATATCCTGAGCTGATGGTCAATGGGATTCACCCTTGTGGAAAGGGTGTGGTCACCAAAAGTCTGTTGGGCAGGAAACCTAATCTCCAGGTCAGCAGGGTCAATCTTAGCTTCTTTTAATATCAAAGCTCGGCTTATGGGATCTTCTGAGGTAAAACCTTTGTTTCCTTCAATTACTTTAATCTCTCTGATAAGTGCACCTTCTACTACCCTCCTGTGACTAATTTTGTTGCTTTTGTATATAAGCCTACTGTTTTTGAAATCCATCCTATGGTCATTTTCCCAACAATGTCTAGCTATAGCACTCCCCTGAGAGTTAAGCTGTACTGCCCTTCTATGTTCTTGGACTCTAGTCCTTATTCCCCTACCTGATTCCCCCACATATCTGTCACCACAATTATTGCAATTGATTATGTATACCCCCGCTACATCATCTGTATTACTGTCTTCTCCTTCCAATTTATTTTTACATACTTTGTTTTTTACGGTATTATCAAAGGTATATACAAATTTATATTGACTTTCTTTCATTTTTGAAGTGATTTGTTTCATTTTAGGTATAAAAGGGAGGGTAACTATTTTCTTGTTTTTTTTATTCCAGAGAGAGAGAGAGAGAGATTAGATTTCAGTTTAAGTCATTATCAATAAGCAGTTACATTACTGTGTCTTTGTTCATTGCAGTCCTGTCCCTTTGAAAGACTGAGTAACAACATGAACAAATACGAAATGTGCATCGGCACAACCACTTTTACGACCTTTCTTGATCAATTCCGCTATTTTTCGTACTCCAGAAACATCTTTTTTTTTTAATAGAGCAAGAAAAACAAACACGCCATCATCAATCAGGAGTTTTGCTAAACGCGAAACACGCATCAAAGCTAATTAACCAAGTTTTTGAATAAGTAGGTTTTGCCCTGAATTTTTCCAAACCGCGCATCGAGTTTTTCGTATGG
Organism: Macrobrachium nipponense; assembly: GCF_015104395.2. Classification (NCBI taxonomy): domain Eukaryota; kingdom Metazoa; phylum Arthropoda; class Malacostraca; order Decapoda; family Palaemonidae; genus Macrobrachium; species Macrobrachium nipponense. The sequence goes on along the minus strand of NC_061100.1, from coordinate 23,562,362 downwards.
GATTTTATATGGTTTATTGATGGTGTAGAAAAATAGGCGAATCCTAATGATAGATCACATTGTGTCGTCTTGCTTTCTTTTATTCATTTAGTTTGCAATTTCTCGTTCCCGTGGTTTTATGACATGGGAAGGCAAAGCAGAAGATAAATAAATTTATTTTTTAACAGTTTTTATTTTTATTTTCTTCAGTTCATTTATTATTATTTTGTTTAGTTCGTTTACTATTTTCTTCTATTCAACCGATTATTCTGCATCGTCAGTATACTAAATTGGCATTCTTTTTCAGTTTTGTATAATGGCGTTCCAATAACAATGATTTTGTCTCAATATTAAACTTTTGTTTCGAAATAACAAAAACATTAACCGCCACATGAGAGCTTTATGAAAATCCGTATTGGCATTATGATAATATAGAAATCTCCTTCAGATACGGGACCTTATTTTCAAGGTCAGGGGTCAGGACGAGAGACGAAGAGGTAGAGAAGAAAGGTGGAGGTCATTTTGGCTCCCTTCCCTACTCAGTCGTCATCTGTTAATCTTCCATAACTTCTCAGGAAATAAAAGTTATCTCTTTATCACGTACCTGAAGATGAAAGGAAATACTTATAAGCCTTCAGTCTCAAGCATTTTATTTACAGGAGACTGATTCATGGTAGAATGACAGAAAGGTAATGTAAATTGTGTTGAGATTGCGCGTTATAAAATGTAAATTTTTGCGAATAATAAAAAAAGGTTTTATGACGAAGTAAAGCTTGTTCAAGAATATTTAGACGGTAGAGTGACATGTTTAGGGCGAAAGTTGGCCTATGGTAAGAGCGTGATCTATATTTCTAAAGGATAGATGGACATGAGCACCAAGAGAAAGAAAATTAATGTTGGTACAAAGTGTGACATAAGGAAATAAGTCATTAATAGAGTACGGAATGGCTGATTGGTTGCAGGCAGGAAGTACGAAATTGACCGGAGACGCGGAAGAAAAACTTCAGAAGCTGGTAAAAGTTTGAATGTGTTTGTAACCGGAGGTGCACCTAGAGTATAGCTAAAAAGAATAAAATTACGAGGATGAATTGAAACTAGAAAATGGAGCAACGATGAGACTATAAACAGTTTATGAAATCATGATTTACGGAATAATCACCGTAGTCTCAGATAATTCGATATATAATATATATATATTATATATATATATTATATATATATATATATATATATATATATATATATATATATATATATATATATATACATATATATATATATATATATATAGTTTATGATATATAAATCATTTTGATATATACACGAATAAACGCACATAAAACTGAGTCCACACTGATGATGACTTATTATTAATGAAAATCTAGAATATGAGACTTTTTCCACTAACCAGCCATTCAAGAAATAATACAAATGTCAGAGTCCTTGAACGTTTTCGAGACGAAGTTTTGTCTTTTCCCATTCAATAAACAAATTAGACCAGATCAAAATCACCGACCGTAAAACTAGCGGAACTCTTCAGAATCAATAACAAGATTAAATTAAAACTTTTGAAAACACGTATATATGTCCTGTAATGGAGCGGAATGATATTTTTATGTCGGCATTGAAAACAAGACAAAAGTTGGTAAGCTACTGAGGAAGGCGTTGCTATGGTAACGCACACATGCGAAGTGAAATGAAAGGAATGGGAGGAGAAAGAAATAATGTCTCCTTACGAATACTTGGAGGGAGGCGGTGTTGGTGCTTTATATATATATATATATATATATATATATATATATATATATATATATATATATATATATATATATATATATATATATATATATATATATATATATATATATATATATATATATTCAAGTACAATTTATTGAGGGTACATTGAAGAATGAGAGAATAAAGAAAGAGCAAAACGAGAAAAAGACACAATATAAGGGACAGAAATGAAATACTGGTTGAAAAACAACAGAAAAACGAAGGAAAGAATTGTTAGAAAAAAATAAAAATAAATAACAGAGTTGAAGGAGAAGTAAAGCCATTCCTTGTCACATTCTTTCGAAGGGGAATAAGCAGAAAATTATCAGTGATAAAATGCAACAGAAGCACCAGGAATCGAGGAAACTCCCGAACAATAGATAAGGAGTATTCTGAGTTTCAGGAGAAAACACAAGGTAGAGCGTGAAATGAAGAATTGATCTTAATGTTGGTATATACATCGGAGCTCAAGATGTTAAGTCGCCAGAAACATTCTTATAAATGTACATAAGAATTCATCTAAACTAAACTATTCGTTGCTTTCATGGAAACGAAATGGGTTTAAGCTTGTTTAAGTTTGTTTAAAAAGCCTTGCCTCTTTACAAAAGGAAGGTTATACAGAGCAAGGAAAAAAAACACTATTCTTTCATCTTCATTGTTATGTGGAATAACCCGAGGAGCATTATAAGTATAAAACTGTTTCCAGACTTGCTTATTTTTCTTTCGGTTCTACCTCCTGGAAGTAAATTACACAACTGAGTTACCGATATTCGGTGAATTTAAGGTTGAAAGAATCAAAAACTAATCATCTTTATTATATAAAAACAAAGCACATTATTACTTGAAATTTATAAGAATATCTCCGGAGAAAAGCTAAAACTAGCTGCTAGATAAGTTTCCCTAAGGAATAAAAAACATTGATATTTTCAGCATAAAAGAGAGAGAGAGAGAGAGAGAGAGAGAGAGAGAGAGAGAGAGAGAGAGAGAATACTCACAACTGAGGGGTGTCTCGATTATAATTCTTCAAATGGAATTCTTTGTGTGAGAGAGAGAGAGAGAGAGAGAGAGAGAGAGAGAGAGAGAGAGAGAGAGAGAGAGAGAGAGGGAGGTCATTCCTCAGAAAAATTCCTACCATCACAGTCATACGCCATTGGGCTAATACATCGGAACGCCTTTAAAAACCAGCACCATTCGAGTACGTCACATTTCCTGAAAGCGGTTTTATCCGGTCGTTCAGTCGACTACTCTTCTCATTGGCTACGGACTTTTATGGGGCATAAATCTTGCCGTCGCTTATGGCTCCTTTACTGATACCATCAGTAATTGCATCGTCCGTTCTGCCAGAATTGTAGGCCATCGGTTTAAAACGTCAAGTCGCTCGTTGGATTCTTCCCTTTTTTTCGTGGATTCTCGTTTGTTTTGATGACCAGGAAGTTTTTAGAGATATGTTTGTACCTTTCCTTACTAAGTAGATATCTGATTTTATTCATTTGCATTTAGTTTTGGCATAAGATCACAAAAATATTACACGTATTGCTACGAAAGTCTTGTTTTATTAAGATATAGTGATGTGATGATGTTATCATCTAGTTTATTCGCTCTGCAAAGACTGTTATATTTCCTGTGCTCTATATCATTGGAGAAAAAAGGATTTGACTCTGATAACCTTATCTTTGAATAAAAATAATAATAATAATTTCATTTAGTTCTTTCGACTAATATCTTTACTCAGCGCAAAATTAAATCCTCCATGTCTTTTTTTTCACATATGAATTTCATAATGACACGTTTTAAAAAAAACTAATTAACTTGAGGAGGAAGTTTTCCCACAAGAATCAGAAGGCTAATTAACTCGAGCAAAAAGAGAAAATAAAATCTCGTTTTCGAAGTTGAAGAATTTCTCTTATCTCCAAAACAGCGTAAATAAACCCATATCCGAGAAAAAGGGAAAAAATTAATAACACGAAATTCAGGAGTTGTTTTTCCTTCCACGTCCTACAGGGAGTGAGATCTAATTAAGACAAGCTCATTAAATCTATGTTCATACCAACCGACATGGTTGGCATGACCTAGGACGCGCCATCAGTTTGGAAAATCCTACCAGGATTGGTTTTGAAAGATGTTTTCCCACTGTTGGTATGGCTCGAGAGTTCTCGGAATTTATAAAGCTTAATGGAAGTTTCATTGCGTCCGCTCGTCTGCACGGTTAATCATCTCTGTAATCGGTGTCTTCGGGTGTGTTCATAAGTCAAGAATAGCCGTATTTTTTCCGACTCGTATTTTGTCAGGTTGAATGTGCTACGACATCCTCCATCAATTTCCTACTTTCCCACCCCTAACCCTAACCCCCTTTTCTCATAACCCCTAACTCTAAAACCAGCCACCTACAACTCCTCCACCAGTAACTAACTCACCAGTGAATCACAATATCGATTATTATCCCGTAATCTTCCGCTGTCTCGAAACAATGTAAATTATTCAGCGGCTAAACCCGAAGCTAAACTAGGACATGGCCTAACATTATTTATATATATATATATATATATATATATATATATATATATATATATATATATATATATATATATTATGCCAGAGAATAATATCAATCAATATACCAAACTTAATGAAAATGTCTTAGTCTTCTTCATGTCATACAGAGACCATGTCAATTATTGTCAAATAAACCAAAAGTTGAGACATGTTGTAATTTTAGCGTTATAACATAAGGAAATTCAAGTCCTAAAAAGGACATGAAATGACTGTCTTTATGCCCCCCCAAAAATAAAGCGTCTTTTATGTTTAATTACACTGTAAACATTATGTTACAAAATCACAAAAATGTAACAAACAGAAAGATTATTTAGGCTTGGAAAAGAATCCCTTTTTAATCACTTCGACTCCCAACAGATATCACACGAATTCCTGCAGTTTTGCAACATTCCTTTTAGATGTATCAAGATGATAACAGATCATTGCCAAATAGCTTATGCAGTCCTCGTACTCAAGCCTGCTTAATTCTTCCACTTCAGGTCTGCTTTATTGTTCCTTTTCAACCCTTTTTTATTTTTCCTGTTCAGGTTTGATTCAATTTTTCTTTTCAAGACTTGTGTATTTTTTCTGTTCAGGTCTTAGGTTTTCTTTTCAAAACCAATCTTCTTTTTTTCTTTTCAAGTCTTCTTTATTTTTCTCTCTTCAGGTTTTAATTTTTCTTTTCGAATCAGATTAATTGTTTAGGTTTCCTTAATTTTTCTTTTCAAATCAGATTCATTTTTTCAAGTCTCTTTAATTTTTCTTTTTTCAAATCAGATTCAGTTTCTTTTAGGTCTAATTAATTTTTCTTTTCAAATCAGACTTATTTTTAATTTTCAAGTCTGCTTCATGTTTTCTATTTAGGCCTGCTTGAATTTTCCCCATAAATCTGGAACACGTACTGCAACAGTGACGCCTTATGTAATCCAGGCACAGATAATTTTTTTTCCTCGAAGCTGATGACATAACTTGTGCTTAAAATACTCAAAAGATTAATATGCTCCAACTACTGGAAGTTGTGTTTCTATATAGAAAATAATAGCAGGACTTTCCCGCGTTCAAGTCCAGTAGTTACGAGTTTCACAGGACTCGGTTTTTTTTATGAAAGTGAATATCAAATCTCAACCATTGAGCTCCGTCAGACTTTATAAATTCCTATTCAAATACTTG
>NC_061100.1:23519402-23554402 GCF_015104395.2 Macrobrachium nipponense | reverse complement strand
TATTCGGCAACATGGCTTTGCGCGCGTGCCATCCCCGCTGAGAGGCGAATGTGTCACCTCTATTCTCTAGTTCATTTATCAAAAAGATCGAAAAGGTTTAGCGAATGCAATAGAGAGAATAGAACGCCATTCCGAACTCACATTGTTCTTCGTAAGTGTCATCGTTCTAGTATAGATTACTGATGCAGCATGCAAAAACATTGTTAGTGTAATTAAACGATGTTGAAACTTCGTTTATGGAACATTTGTTTTGTCTAACTCGGCTTTCCTCCTGATTCCCTCATACCGAAATGAAATCAGTCATTGCATCAGAGGAATGATTACTTGATACCTTCGTCATACGATGCAGTTGGTAAACAAACAACTCACAACATTGCACCAAGAACTAGTCATGCTTTTTCTTAATCTTTTCCATCGAATTATTATTATTATATATAGTAGCACTAGTCTTCAAATGAAGAAACAAATCCACTATTATGTAAATGTACACATATTGATAAGGGGAACCGAACAGATTCCCGAAAGTTTTAAATTTAAATATATGAACATTTACATAACTGTGGATTTGTTTCTCCATTATTATTATTATTATTTATTTATTATTATTGTTATTATTATTTTATTTATTATTATTATTATGATTATTATTATTATTATTATTATTATTATTATTATTATTGGGAAAGCATTGGTAACACCAAAAGAAGTCCTAAAGGTATTTGTACAAATTTAAACTGTAAAATAACTGTTGCTTCATTACGTCATTACGTGTCATGTTGTCTCAACAATATATCATACTCTTGTTTTCTTCGTCCTCGGGTCAACCATTATTATCAGAAATACCGGGATCATGATAATTAGAGTTAGAGCAGAGGATAATTAGAATCTCGAGGCTAACTGTATATAAACACGTAAAATGGGAAGGAATCTAAATCCTGACTTTAATGACAACAAAAAGACTTCTAAAGTCTCAATATGTTCCTTTCTTGTCTTACTATTTTTTTCGTGTTACAATAGAATCTGGACAAAATTCCCTTTTTAAAGTTTTATGTAAAAGAAAACTATTGAGAGAGCTTTGTCTGTCCGCCCTCAGATCTTAAATCCTACTGAGGCTAGAGGGCTGTAAATTGCTATTTTGATCATCCACCCTCCACTCATCAAGCATACCAAATTGCAGCACTATAGCCTCAGTAGTTTTTATTTTATCTAAGGTTAAATCTAGCCATGACCGTGCATCTGGCAACACTATAGAACAGGCCACCACCGGGCAGTTGCTGAATGTTTCATTGGCCCTGGCTCATACAGAAAATTCGATTGGCATTTAATACTTGTTTTCTGTTTCCGCGACAATATTTCGAGAGATAACAGAATGAATATTCAACACACATCCGCTGTCCTTCATACAAAAACGAGTTTAATATCTGTGACATCCAAATGTAAATATGTTATTGAGTTATTGGCAGGTGATAGGACGCGGCAATTATTTGATAAAATGGCCTGTCGTTTGTACCCGTTTGTTTCCGATGAATTCAAATAAAAATAACAGCATGCATGCCTTGCAGATTTTGCCCTTCTTACGGGGTTTGAACATTTATACATGTATATATATATATATATATATATATATATATATATATATATATATATATATATATATACACACAGATAGAGAGACAGATGGATGGATATATATATAAATAAACACACACATACATACATGCATACACACACACACACACATATATAAATATATATATATATATATATATATATATATATATATATATATATATATATACTTTCAACACCTTATCATAATATTATGATATTTTTCGTAATCTGTAATCAGCTTAATCAAAGAATGTGTAATTATCTTAATGCCTAAAAAAAAAAAAAAATATTTTCAATACTCTCTCTCTGAGTTTGTGCTGTACCGTCCGCACTTTTTCTGCCCGCCCTCAGATCTTACAAACTACTGAGGCTAGATGGCTACAAATTGGTATGTGGAGCATCCACCCTCCGATCATCATTCATACCAATTTGCAGCCCTCTAGCCTCAGTAGTTTTTATCTTATATTACGTTAATGTTTGCTTTTGATCGTGCATCTGGCTGCGCTTTCCGGAGGCATTGAACGTCCCCTAACTCTACCGCATCTAGTGAGCAACTGAGGTGCTACAGCATTATACGCTGTACAGAAAACTTGATTGCCCAGAAGAAACTTCGGCGCATTTTTTACTTTTTTTTTTTTTTAGATTCAATTATCACCTACTCAATCTTCCAGCCTCTGTAACCATAACCTTGTCGGAGGTAACTGTGCTTTTACCTTTACGTCCAATTAACCTGAGAAGAAAATACCTGGAGTTTTTATCATCCAATCTTCGGATTTAATGAGAAAAGCAATTAGGGCGACGCTGTGGCCACGTGACTCCTGACTGCTATCCATATATTTTATGTCTGTAATAACTCATCTCACGTAATTACCTAATAAGGATAAAAAAATGGTGATTTATTAAGGTGCCGTTGGACGGAGGAGAAGTGATATACGTAAGTGTATACAGGGATTGCACATTCCGTATGTATATATATATATATATATATATATATATAATATATATATATATAAATGGATTGCGCGTCTACATAATGTGATACATCTATCTGCAAGACGTACAGGTCACGTATGAAGAGATAGACAGAATAAACATTGGGAAAATAGTATAAAACTAAAAAAAAATCGTGATATGAAATTCTGCCCACGCAAGTTCTTCCCTTTCTTGAGGACATATCTTATCGAATGGGTATTATCAATGGAATTACTTTCCACTTTAAAAAAAACATGTAGGAAGTTTCCATGTGTATTTTCTGTTTCCATGATCGTGGAATATCTTTTTCCTGGTGTTCCCATGAGGATGTTATTCACTGTATTCTTGATATCAAATATATAAAGACATCTCATTCATCATCTTCTTCTTCTTCTTCTTCTTCTTCTTCTTCGTTTTCTTTTTTTTCTTCTTCTTCTTTTCTTTTCTTCTTTCTTTCCAAGTCATAGGAAGAGGCGATATAACTAAATAAACATGAAGGAATAGAGAATGACACCGATACGAATAAACTCAGGAGACGTCAGCAGAAAGCAGCAATGAATTTGTTCCTCGCTTCAAAATTTGGAAGTTAGAAGATTTACAAAACTGCATAACACTCCTTCCCAGCTTAACCCTGCGTCGGGGTCGCTGTTTGTGATTGTCCTTTTCCGGGTGTTTTCCAACCCCCGTCCCACCCCCCCCACCCCCCCCCCCCCCTCCCGCCACTATTTATCAGGGCTTTGGAGAGATACAATAATAGCGTAATCACTGCCAAGATAAGCCGTGTAAGACTATAAAGCACAAACTCTTGGTAATTCTCCATCCGTAAGCTGCTCACGATACTCAATATGGTAATCCATTATAGTTTTACTGCTTTATAAGACTTCAGTTATTTATGATATATATATATATATGTGTGTGTCTGTGTGAGTAAGAACGTGTGTATAATATCATCGTTCATAAATAATTCCAATTTAATCTACACACTCAAACGAATACCATACTGATGCCAGACTTTTCTCGTAATCAATAAAAACAAAGCATTAGAAGAAGCATCTTACATTCTATACAATTTTGTGTAATGTCTTATCACATCTATATGATCTTTGTGAATCTTGAATATTCAATAGAGAGTTTATTCATCTCTAAGCTTTTTTTTATTCATTTAACTCTCCAGCCCAGTGAATCGTAAGCATATCGAAGGTTTTCATGACAACTTATGCATTCCATTTATCAAGAAGAGCAAAGGAAAAAGTACATCATACTTTACGTAAATCTGAAAGTTATTTATTTTATTAGTAATGTCGTTCCCATCACTATTTTCAGTTAATTTCAGTCTGTAACAGTACCTTGCATAATAAAACTGCTGACGTGTTATCTCAATCAGAATCTCTGAAAGACAAAAAAAAAATCAACTTACAAAACATTTCAGTAAAATGAAGCCAGCAACAAAAGTTAATCTTCGCCAGATGCTTCATGCTCCCAAGTTCCGAACAAAGGGGGATTTATCCCCCATCGACGTCCGCAGCATTGTTTCCAGAGGACAATGAATCTCCCTGGTAAATCAACTTGGCCAACACGAGAGGAAACTCTAACCCCTAACCCCTAACCCCTAACCCCTAACCACCCACCCACCGCCAACTTTCGTATGGGAAAGTGACGTACAGTAGTTAGGAGTTGCAGCCAACCCCCCCCCCCCCCTCACCTGTAGTAGGTTGTTCAGGATAAATCGATAAACTGAGGAGGGGGGCGAGTAAGGAGTTTTTGGTGGGGTTATATCATTTGTTCTATGGAAATGATTTTCGAGATTACATAGCTAGTATGGCATTGTTTCCTGATAATATAATAATAATAATAATATAATAATAAATAATAATAATAATAAGTATAGAGGACTGCGTCAACATCGAAAACAGAGCACTGGGGCAATATCTGAAAACCAGTGAAGACGAGTGGGCTAAAGAGTGCATGGAAGAAGGACTAATAAAAGTAGACGAAGACCCAGAAATATACAGAGACAGGAGAAAGACAGAAAGAACAGAGGACTGGCACAACAAACCAATGCACGGACAATACATGAGACAGACTAAAGAACTAGCCAGCGATGACAATTGGCAATGGCTACAGAGGGGAGAGCTAAAGAAGGAAACTGAAGGAATGATAACAGCGGCACAAGATCAGGCCCTAAGAACCAGATATGTTCAAAGTATGATAGACGGAAATAACATCTCTCCCATATGTAGGAAGTGCAATACGAAAATGAAACCATAAACCACATAGCAAGTGAATGCCCGGCACTTGCACAGAACCAGTACAAAAAGAGGCATGATTCAGTGGCCAAAGCCCTCCACTGGAGCCTGTGCAAGAAACATCAGCTACCTTGCAGTAATAAGTGGTACGAGCACCAACCTGAAGGAGTGATAGAAAACGATCACGCAAAGATCCTCTGGGACTATGGTATCAGAACGGATAGGGTGATACGTGCAAACAGACCAGACGTGACGTTGATTGACAAAGTCAAGAAGAAAGTATCACTCATTGATGTCGCAATACCATGGGACACCAGAGTTGAAGAGAAAGAGAGGGAAAAAATGGATAAGTATCAAGATCTGAAAATAGAAATAAGAAGGATATGGGATATGCCTGTGGAAATCGTACCCATAATCATAGGAGCACTAGGCACGATCCCAAGATCCCTGAAAAGAAATCTGGAAAAACTAGAGGCTGAAGTAGCTCCGGGCCTCATGCAGAAGAGTGTGATCCTAGAAACGGCACACATAGTAAGAAAAGTGATGGACTCCTAAGGAGGCAGGATGCAACCCGGAACCCCACACTATAAATACCACCCAGTCGAATTGGAGGACTGTGATAGAGCAAAAAAAAAAAAAAAAAAAAAAAAAAAAAAAAAAAATAATAATAATAATAGGTTAGGTCGTCAATAGACTTAAGTCAAGTGTTAAGCAACATTGGGGCTGGTCAGTCGTTGGATGGGTGACCGCTCTCCTCGGCGTTGATTCCTTGGGAAAGGATCTTTACCATAATTTCCTCAGTCTACTCAGCTGTAAATGAGTACCTATCCCTGATGGGGTAGGGTCCAGCTATGGGTTAAATAGCAAAACTCAGCAATGATGGAAAGAAATGATGGAATAAACGACAACGACGTAAATGGAACCTCTGGCAACAGAGGAGCTTCGTCCGGCAACCAGGTATTCAACCCAATTGTAGGGGAAGACGGTCAGGTACTTGGAGGTCGTCATCCAGCAACTGATCACCACAACGACAGTAATGAACAGCCTGAGATTGGAGCTACAGAGGCAAAAAGGAAGAAATGGACAAGAGAAGAAAATAAGGAAATATGGAGATGCTACATCAGAAGCAACCCGACGGAGAGAGGATATAGAAGAAGATTGGTCAACATCTGGAATGAGAGGAATAACACCCCCCAAACAGAGCAGAGGCTGGCAGACCAAGTAAGGAACATAAAGAAAAAGAACTGGCTCTCCCCAACAGAAAGAGAAGAACTGGAAAGGAAATGTCACACGACAACGAATTACACGAAGACGAACTGAGAGACGATGCCACAGAAGACGACAGGGAGGATGAGGTATCAAACAACGACACACGAAGAAAACACCGACGAAGTAACAGAGAGGACGGGAATGGGGTAGAAAAGATTAGACAATGGATGGAGCCAGATACAGAGAGAACAAAGATCCCCTCCATGAAAGCCTACAACACCAAGAAATTAAGGGAGAAAACAAGTGAGGTCAATGAAATAATGGGCCTAATACACACCACCAGTATCACAGAAACAAATAACTTGACATATGCAGGAGCAAGATTAGTAGCAGAACTGATGGGGATTCGACCACCACCACCGTCACAACCAACCCAACAGAAACCAAAACAGCAACCTCCTTGGAAAAGGCGCCTGGGAAAAGCAAATCATGGTGATGAGATCTGACTTGAGTAAACTGAAAGAGATGGCAGAAAATAAGGCTAAGAAGCAAGAAAACAAGGGAGGAACTCAACGAGAAATACAAAGTACAAGAGAGGGGACTAAACAACACAATAGAAGATGTAAAACAGAGGCTTAAGGCCAAAGCACACAAGATCCAACGGTACATGAACAGGAATAAGGGATACCAACAGAACAAACTATTCGGAACCAACCAGAAAAGACTATACAGCCAACTAAGAGGGGAAGACAACCACCCAGAAATTCCTGAAGCCGAATCAAGTAAGAGACTCTGGGAAAACATATGGAGCAATCCGGTATCACACAACAAACATGCAACATGGCTCCAGGAAGTCAAGGAAGAAGAAACAGGAGAATAAAACAAAGATTCACAGACATCACGACAGACACAGTCAGACACCAACTAAAGAAAAATGCCAAACTGGAAAGCCCCAGGTCCCGATGAAGTCCATGGATACTGGCTCAAAAACTTCAAGGCCCTACACCCACGAATAGCAGAACAACTCCAGCATTGTATCTCAAATCACCAAGCACCCAAATGGATGACCACAGGAAGAACATCCTTAGTACAAAAGACAAGAGTAAGGGAAATATAGCCAGTAACTACAGGCCTATCACCTGCCTACCAATAATGTGGAAGTTACTAACAGGTATCATCAGTGAAAGGCTATACAACTACCTAGAGGAGACAAACACCATCCCCCACCAACAGAAAGGCTGCAGAAGGAAGTGTAGGGGCACAAAAGACCAGCTCCTGATTGACAAAATGGTAATGAAGAACAGTAGGAGAAGGAAACCAACCTAAGCATGGCATGGATAGACTATAAGAAAGCCTTCGACATGATACCACACACATGGCTAATAGAATGCCTGAAAATATATGGGGCAGAGGAAAATACCATCAGCTTCCTCAAAAATACAATGCGCAACTGGAATACAATACTTACAAGCTCTGGAAAAAGACTAGCAGAGGTTAAATATCAGGAGAGGGATCTTCCAGGGCGACTCACTGTCCCCACTACTCTTCGTAGTAGCCATGATTCCCATGACAAAAGTACTACAGAAGATGGATGCCGGGTACCAACTCAAGAAAAGAGGCAACAAAATCAACCATCTGATGTTCATGGACGACATCAAGCTGTATGGTAAGAGCATCAAGGAAATAGATACCTTAATCCAGACTGTAAGGATTGTATCTGGAGACATCAGGATGGAGTTTGGAATAGAAAAATGCGCCTTAGTCAACATACAAAAAGGCAAAGTAACGAGAACTGAAGGGATAAAGCTACCAGATGGGAGCAACATCAAACACATAGATGAGACAGGATACAAATTACCTGGGAATAAGGGAAGGAGGAGATATAAAAACACCAAGAGATGAAGGACACGATCAGGAAAGAATATATGCAGAGACTCAAGGCGATACTCAAGTCAAACTCAACGCCGGAAATATGATAAAAGCCATAAACACATGGGCAGTGCCAGTAATCAGATACAGCGCAGGAATAGTGGAATGGACGAAGGCAGAACTCCGCAGCATAGATCAGAAAACCAGGAAACAAATGACAATACACAAAGCACTACACCCAAGAGCAAATACGGACAGACTATACATAACACGAAAGGAAGGAGGGAGAGGACTACTAAGTATAGAGGACTGCGTCAACATCGAAAACAGAGCACTGGGGCAATATCTGAAAACCAGTGAAGACGAGTGGCTAAAGAGTGGCATGGGAAGAAGGACTAATAAAAGTAGACGAAGACCCAGAAATATCAGAGACAGGAGAAAGACAGAAGAACAGAGGACTGGCACAACAAACCAATGCACGGACAATACATGAGACAGACTAAAGAACTAGCCAGCGATGACAATTGGCAATGGCTACAGAGGGGAGAGCTAAAGAAGGAAACTGAAGGAATGATAACACGGCACAAGATCAGGCCCTAAGAACCAGATATGTTCAAAGTATGATAGACGGAAATAACATCTCTCCCATATGTAGGAAGTGCAATACGAAAAATGAAACCATAAACCACATAGCATGTGAATGCCCGGCACTTGCACAGAACCAGTACAAAAAGAGGCATGATTCAGTGGCAAAAGCCCTCCACTGGAGCCTGTGCAAGAAACATCAGCTACCTTGCAGTAATAAGTGGTACGAGCACCAACCTGAGGGAGTGATAGAAAACGATCAGGCAAAGATCCTCTGGGACTATGGTATCAGAACGGATAGGGTGATACGTGCAAACAGACCAGACGTGACGTTGATTGACAAAGTCAAGAAGAAAGTATCACTCATTGATGTCGCAATACCATGGGACACCAGAGTTGAAGAGAAAGAGAGGGAAAAATGGATAAGTATCAAGATCTGAAAATAGAAATAAGAAGGATATGGGATATGCCAGTGGAAATCGTACCCATAATCATAGGAGCACTAGGCACGATCCCAAGATCCCTGAAAAGGAATCTAGAAAAAAACTAGAGGCTGAAGTAGCTCCGGGCCTCATGCAGAAGAGTGTGATCCTAGAAACGGCACACATAGTAAGAAAAGTGATGGACTCCTAAGGAGGCAGGATGCAACCCGGAACCCCACACTATAAATACCACCCAGTCGAATTGGAGGACTGTGATAGAGCAAAAAAAAAAAAAAAAAAAAAAAAAAAAAAAAAAAAAAAAAAAAAAAAAAAAAATAATAATAATATAATAATAATAATAATAATAATAAAATATTCATAGTAGCATGGGTCCTCAAATGGAGAAACATATCCACAGTTACCTAAATGTACTTAGATTTAAATTTAAAACTATAAGGATACATTTCGGGAATCTGTTCGGTTCTCCTTTTTAGATTGAAAATGGGAACCAAACAGATTCCCGAAAGCTATCCCTAAAGTTTTAGATTTGAATATGTGTACAATTACATAACTATGGATTTGTTTCTCCAATATAATAATAATAATAATAATAATAATAATAATAATAATAATAATAATAATAATAATAATAATAATAATAATAATAATAATGTCTTTATATTCATGCTGATAAAAGTGTTTAATAATAACGTAATATAATATAACCCTACAACTAAATGTTATTTACTGTGACCTCGCTGGTTAACAGAGCTGTCAAACATCTGTTGGCTTTATAATACCATCTCTGACTCCAAACAAAGATTATGAATAGTGGAATTCTATACAAAAGACGACTTCAAATTATTCCTGTGAGAAAGAGACCTCTTTATCTCTATAAGCTTTAGTAATTCAAAAACCATCCATCTATTTCAACGTACAATTCATTTCGCTCTAGTAATTTGTCTTTCAACTCCAACTCTTGAGAATGTATCTTCATACATAACTGTCGCTGCTTTCTCATAAGTACGGCCTATTGTTCGTCGAGAAGTGATCCATTATGGGCTGAGAGGTCGCACCAAGATATTACATTTCGTTTGGGTCGAGTTTCATCGCTCATTGATTGGGGAAATTAGGGTAAATGTGGATACTGTTCCGTTCTGTATTTTGACATGTAATAAAAACTACAGATCAAAATATAGATTTTCTCCTATTAAAGGAGTTACTTAGGCAGGCATCACAGCAACGAAGGCCTCTCTCTCTCTCTCTCTCTCTCTCTCTCTCTCTCTCTCTCTCTCTCTCTCTCTCTCTCTCTCTCTCTCTCTCTGAGGTGTTAGTAATACTTGAGAGCACTTGACTTAGGTTTTCTACTTATATATTTATCATGTGCAGGTTTGTGATTGATTAGTAATTCATACGGATACATACACTTATATGTATACTATATATATATGTATATATATATATGTGTATATATATATATATATTGTATCTATGCTACATAATATGTATGTGTGTATAATGTATAATAAACTGATACGGATAGTCGTAATTGGACTTAAAATTCAGGACATTTATATGTAATGAGTAAGTTAAATAGGAGCATATAGAAAAACCCAGAACGCCTACTGCAGTTCGGAAATCTCTCTCTCTCTCTCTCTCTCTCTCTCTCTCTCTCTCTCTCTCTCTCTCTCTCTCTCTCACCCACAAAAATATTAATGAATAAGGCCTTTTGTCACTGAAAAGTCTCGTGCCTCGAACAGGTCAATAACCCGGAATGGCAACTGCTAAAAGAATTCGTAGACTCTAAAGGTTAAGCTCGAGAGAAAATCGATACAAAATTCCCCCACTTATTCTGGCTGATGACCAGGGTGGCTCATGACGGCAGTTTCGCTGCTGCTACAATTTTGTTTTTACGTTT
Source organism: Macrobrachium nipponense (assembly GCF_015104395.2). Taxonomy (NCBI): domain Eukaryota; kingdom Metazoa; phylum Arthropoda; class Malacostraca; order Decapoda; family Palaemonidae; genus Macrobrachium; species Macrobrachium nipponense. The sequence continues at coordinate 23,543,570 of NC_061100.1, read as the reverse complement.
TTGTCGTTTATATTGAACTGAAATGAATCTATTATCCCAGCTATAAACCATATACATTAGATAAATACATATACATACATATATATATATTTACAAAAAGAAACTTTACGGAGAGTATTACATAAATATTCATACCTTCAAAAAGTACAATTTCACATTTATTAAAACTTTTTTTAATCTTAGTAAATTACATAATATGAACTTATTATAAATTAGATATATAATTGTTTATCTTTATTACTAACTTAAAATAAGATTACTCCATTTTAAAAATGTTGTTGACCTTTAAAAAAACTACACACACATTTATATATGTTTTTTTTTATTTATATATATATATATATATATATATATATATATATATATATATACATATATATTATGTATATATATATGTGTGTGCGTATGTATGTCTGTATTTGATTAGAGAGAGAGAGAGAGAGAGAGAGAGAGAGAGAGAGAGAGAGAGAGAGAGAGAGAGAGAGAGACCCTTGTTTACTAAAATTTTCTCCTGCGTAGTTCATGTCATTGCCGATGTCGGGATTACTAGTATTTGCTTGCAATCTTGTTCCTGCTTTCGCTTCCTGGTTTGCATGCACCGCTGATCTCTAATTTGCTTCTGTTCCAACTCCGTTTGCCTTGTGCGTTGTTTATGCTTCGGTTCTGCGTGTTTGTTGACTGCTTGTTTGTTTGTTTGTTTGCTTCATTTTCCGTGTGCATATCGTCTCTGATTTGAAAGATAATTAGCTCTAACAAATATCTGAGGAAAGAGAAAGTGTGGATTTCTGCTTTAAGAAAGGCATAAGCTTGCACGTAATTAGATAAATATTTTTCAAAGAGTAATATTGCTTTCACACAAGCACTGTGCTTGAGAGTTACATGAATTAAGGATTTTTTAATGAATAGAAAGTATCTTATGCGTTAAATCATCTACATCCTATACTCTGTTTTTTTCCATCTATCCATCCGCCTGTGCTGTTTGCGCATGGTAACACTGCGTCCCGGGCTTCGAATAGTTACGCTATGTGTAAGTTTTACTGTTTTAGGTAAATAAAAGGATATCTGGGAGTACATTTGCAACTGAAAAGTGTTTTAATAAATTACAGTATGCGAATTACACCGTTAATATTCGAAATAGGATATTGTTATTGTTGATGAATGTAAGCAATGTAACTATCTAAAGCCCGGGACGCAGTGTTACCATACGCAAACATCACATAACATCGATGTTAACCTATAAGCGCTCTCCTGTTAAAATTTACAGCTCATCGTGATTTATAAGCCCAAAGAAGATAAAAATGAAGAGGGAATGATATAATAATCTTCCTGTTTCTTCTGCAATGAACTTGTCAAAAACATATTGAAAATAATTCATCGTCCTCAACTGGAGAACGAACCTCTGGCTAACACTGGATGATCGTATGAGTCCTGACTGGAACTACCAATAGTATTCAACCTGTTTGTGATTTGTGCTCGATGAGTTGCCGACTTGTTTATAACCTGTTTTACTGTATTATGAAAGCGCAGGAATAGCGATTTTAGGAAAATGATTAAGGGCAATTCGTCTGCTGTTCTGAATCCCAAAAATACGAACTTTATATTTTTTTATAAGTGAAGGATAAATATGATATTTATATATCTTTCTCTTCTACTTCAATTTGCAAGGGTTTACCTTTAAAGTAAGATAATAGCAAGACTGGAACGTGAAACCCGATACTTGATTTTGATGTTACAGATATGTTATCCAGCAGCCATAAATGGAGATCTTTTTATATTGCCTTTTAAGATACACGCCCACACGTAACGATGCATCATTAAAAGTCTATAGAATGAGATGTATAAACAGATATACAGGGACTGACAATTTCCCTTTAACAAAATAATATCTCAGACGTGTCCCCTACCTAAACTAAACGACAATGTCGACATTCCAAAGATTACAGCTATATGACCTTCTTGAACATCAGATATATATATATATATATATATATATATGTGTGTGTGTGTGTGTGTGTGTGTGTGTGTGTGTGTGCATATATATATATATATATATATATATATATATATATATATATATATATATGTAAAGATAAAGAGAGAGAGAGAAGAAGAGAAGAGAGAGAGAGAGAGAGAGAGATGTGTATAATGATTCATACAGTACAGAGATTCACTTTAAAACACTTTTATTTTGGAACACCTCATTCTAAAAAGAACAGGCCATCCAACAACCGCATAAACAAAACACAAGTGATGAGACTTTTACCCCCAAAAACCGAGTGATGATGTTCAAACAACAAGTCACTCAAGGGCTGTTATGAACATCTTGTTATGTCTGACAGTCGACACGCCATTCTCTCCTCCTTGAACTAAGTAGAGCTCGCTATACGCGCTCTCTAGCTGTCAATAGCAGTATTGTCCTAAGGTTTGGAGAGGGGCGATTGTTATTCGCGAATTTCCCTAAGGTTAGCCTGACTGTGCCTTTTGGAAACAAACCGCAAACGAGAGAGGGGGAAGAATGAAAAAGGTTCAGTTGTTCGTTTGCAGTTTCTCTGACATCTCGTATGCCAATTTAAGTTCGTTTGATTTTGCTTCAGATATTTGTTTCGAATCCTGAATTTTCAGAATGATATAATGCCGTGAATTGCTTCTATAATTTATGATTCTTAAGTCTTCCTCATGATCTGTGTATGCATATGCATGTGTATTCATTAGATTATGCTCATAACATCACTATGCACAAAATGATTATCAGCATTATTGCCAGCAGATGTTCTCTGTTGATTATGTCATACTTATAAAATATCTTCATACATCATCTATTTAATTTCACTAAATATATGTTAATGAGACAAACCCTCTTGTATAAAAAACAATTTTGATAGCCTTAAGACTTGTTTTCATCATATATTTTTTTTTAATTACCGAAAGGTTTCATTTGAAAACAGTTTTTAAAAGAAATACTGCAATGACGTCCTGCAAAAACTTCTGTCGAAAACATTGGCTTCAGGAGTCAGACTTTTTACGATTACAGAAACTGCTGGTATTTCACAGCATTGGCCCCCTTTCCCAGGGTCAGAATTTCCGGCGCACGTCCTCTGAGAACGATGCAGAAAAAAAAACGAAAAATCCATGCGAATTCACCTTTTAATATATTTTCTAATGTCCCATTCATGAAACGTGATTTGAGAAGGTCATAAGAGGGCATATAAAATTACTCTTGCACTTGATATAAATATATATATGAATGATCATGCAAGTAGCCATTTTTTAGGCAAATACTTTTTTCCAGCCCTCAAAAGCGATTTGAACTTGTATTCAAGATTGCAAACATTCATAGAAACCTCTCTCGAACGACAGTATAGAAATTAGTGTACCATAAGTAAGTAAAAGCCACTTAAAAGAAAGGATCAGTTACACCACAAGTACTTTCACCTTTCATTCGGGCACAAGACAAGAGGCTTATCTGCCTCTTAGGAGACATTATTTCGCTGCCAAGGGGTCCACAACCCCGTGCTAAGCTCATGAGATTGGTTTTTTCCTTGGATAGTCCATAACGAGCTAATTGTTGAAAGATGGGGAATGGAAGAGAGAGGCAGAGTCTTGATATAAAAAAATATAATAATGTGATCGCTTATCCTGTTCTTAGACCGGGGATTTCCAATAGAAAGACAATGTGTCCTCGTGAATCTATATATATATATATATATATATATATATTATATATATATATATATATATATATATATATGTATATATATATATATACATATATATACCTATATATATATATATATAATATATTATATATATATATATAATGAGTGTGTGTGTATGTGTGTGCGCGCCCATGTTTAATGTATGTATTTTCTAATGCAAACCCATTAACAAATTATACCGTGCTTCTCAAAAATTTAGCTAAATAAAAACTTGATGCTACCCAAGAAAAAACCGAATTGCGAGGAAGGATTTCCCAACCTCTCTCACTGTAAAACCAATAATCAAATAAACTATAATGGTTCTGCAGATCTTGACCCTTTCATTTAATAAAAAAATACTCCTCGGTTACAAAGCAACTTACACAATTAAGCTTTCAAATGCCTTCCGGAGGTCCTTGGGCTCGGAATCATTTTGCTTTTGCGAACATCAACTTCAATATCCCGTAGTCTCTGTAAGATCCCCAAAATCTCTTTTCCTTGGAAAAATTAAACACTTCTTCTTACCTTCTTTCTTCCACGTTCTCTTCTCCTCCTTTCATTATCAAATGTGCCTCCTTTCTTTTTTTTATCCCCTTGACCTCAACCTTGGCATCGAATGAAAAAACGTATAATTGCAGTTATCGCTTTTCGATGAAGGCTCGGGAAAGTAACTCTATTATATGCTAATTATCTTGCGTGGCTGACATTTATTCATTTTTTTTTATTTTGTAATTTACTTATATCTTTATCTATTTCTTTATTAATTTGCTAATTTACTTTTTTTAATAGCTTATCTCTTCGTTCTGTACTCCCTATTAACTTCTGTTGTTTCTTTCAGCTGAACGCCATATTATTCAGAAGCTTAAATTTATGGTCAGTTGGTCCTGTGGGCTTATTAGTAGGATAATAATAATAATAATAATAATAATAATAATAATAATAATAATAATAATAATAATAATAATAATAATAATAATAATAATAATAATAATAATAATAATGTTAAGAAATTCACAGTTTCGTGAAAACAAATTGTTAAAAAATATCCACAATTATATATAAAAAATATATATATTTTTACATGGAAATATATTTTTAATATATAACTGTGGATATTTTTTAATAATAATAATAATAATAATAATAATAATAATAATAATAATAATAATAATAATAATAATAATAATAATAAAATAATAATAATTTGTTGGAAATGATGGCTGCCTTGTGTGAATTGATTTTATATTGAGTTTTTTTCGTTTTTTATATATAATTCGCCTTTCTTGCACGTCACTAGTGGTCAATAATTGACCAGTATTCGTATTTCGGTGAATTTAAACACCGTTTCTACAGCAGGATTGTGTTCTAAAAACAGCAGGTTACGGAAACCTAGCGGTGTACAACCGTAGAGTGCAGAGGTGTGTCTTATCTTGGATGGCTTCTTTTTTGCCACTTGATGTATTCTGGGTATAATAATAATAATAATAATAATAATAATAATAATAATATAATAATAATAAGAAGAAGAAGAAGAAGAAGAAGAAGAAGAAGAAGAAGAAGAAAATTCACTATTATACGGCTTCTTCCTCTTCATCTGTGAGAGAGAAGAGAGAGAGAGAGAGAGAGAGAGAGAGAGAGAGAGAGAGAGAGAGCAAAAGGGTAATAAAAATTTCCTTCCAAGTTCCCACGAACATCTTGATCAAGATTAATTTTCTTGCAAGGACGATGTGGGGGATTTTGGCCAAAGTTCATTAGAATCGTGACTGCTTTTTTATACATTTTTTTTTTTCTCTTTTTGGCGTAAAGGACACACTCTCATATGGTCGTTTCCATCCTGTCTTTTTTTCAATTACCAGTAATTTATTAAGCTGGTTTTCTTGTAAGAGATTTTTTTTTCCAACAATACCTCTCATGGAAGAAAAATAAAATTCACTCCTACGAACTTCCCTGGCCCCATTGTAACTTGTTACAGCTTACACCACACTCCCAAAGATTGCAGAAACATCTGCCAGTGATAGAGCTGTAAGCAGTGACAAGACCTAATTTTTCTTTATCTTACAGAGATCATTGCTGTATTGAAGTCATTGCTCTTGTGAGGCAAGTCTAAGCATATTGGATTTTTGATTGGGTTCCACAGAGAGAGAGAGTGAGAGAGAGAGAGAGATACATTTAGATTTTTCATGTGGAAAATAGTTTGGTGTTTGTTTTCATTTGAATGGCTCATCTGAGCTCAAATGTCTGTACAGTAATCAGCGATGTGACGATTATTCTCATGTTCTCTATATAAGGATTATTCGTCAGAGACTTCAGAGCTAGATTTACAAGTAGTCTTATCCAACAATTAATAATGAAATAGGAAACTGAAGGGAAAAGAGATGCAAAGCAGACTGTCTTTATGGTAGACAGCCAAATCCAGGTGTAAAAACAAATTTTTTTCATTAAAATTCCCTGGATTTGCGAATATTTCATAACTGATGATATGGAATACAGAATTTCCAACTGGAAATTAGATCTTATTTGCCACAATACTGATATGGTCGGCTTACATAGAGTTAATTATTCGACAGGTGATGTCATTTTATTTCAATCTATGGATATGTTCATGTCCGGCTGATGAACTATGAGACCAAGTTAATTATTATTATTATTATTATTATTATTATTATTATTATTATTAATTATTATTATTATTATTATTATTATTATTATTACATGCTGGAAGTAAACCCTCTTTTAAACATGTTATATCCAAAATTATTGCTGCATCAGCTGCATTAATTTTATAGAGGTTCTTCTCTATTTTTCTAATTGTGGTTTCATTACAACGCCTGCGGCGTTAGTTAAGATTTAAAATTCAATTTAAATTTCAGCTATCTTACGGAATAGGGCCGACGTTTATTACTATTATTATTATTATTATTATTATTATTATTATTATTATTATTATTATTATTATTATTATTATTATTATTATTATTATTATTATTATTATTATTTAGGAAAGGAAACCCTTTCATTTTGAGCAGCCCCACAAGGGTCGATGACTTGAAATTCAAGCTTCCAAAGAACATGGCGTCCATTCGAAAGAGGTGACAGAAAAGATCAGCTGTCAAGGCCGTTCAACTCATTACCGAGAATATATTTGTCCATATAAAAGCAAGTTGATCACTACCATCGAATTCACAGCAACGACATTCGCCTCCTCATCTCTGGAGTGAACTTCCTCTCCTCATCGAAAGTCCAATAATGTGAATAAATCTAGGTTTGAGAAGAAGCGCCTCGATTCCTTTCGCCCCCCCACCACCCCCCCCCCCCCCTCCCCACTCCCGGAGGGATTATCTTAATGTCTCAACATCATTCTGTGATGGGTACCAGGCAATGCCGCCGCATAATGAGATATACACTCTAACTTTGCATGTCTTACCTCACCTCGTTACTTCCTGCGTTGAATATGACTGACAGGCGGAGTTACGACTTGAGGTGGGGTGAGGAGCCGAGAATATGATGAGTACCGAATATTTAAATGGCTTTATTAAGTTCCCGTAGAACGGGTTGAGCTGCGGGGTCTATGTAGAGGAGTCAGATCGCATAATTAGGTTTCCGTAGAGCGTGATAACCTGTAGGTCCTATGTTTCCTATGTTGATTATGTAAATCACATGATTAGGTTCCCATAGAGCAGGATACCGCGTATAGGTACTGTGTAGCCTTACTTTGTTGGATAGCATCTAAATATACACCCGTTTCGGGGTCATCGATAGCGTCCTTGCTTGAAATCCGTCGTCATTGACCACGGTCATTGCGACGTCACGTGACGTTGCCAGATCTTTCAGTTGATCCTTGCTGACAGACAGGTGACATAGAAAAAAAAGGGCGTTCTAGCTGTCAATTGAGTTATATATATATATATATATATATATATATATATATATATATATATATATATATATATATATATATATATCTCGTGTTTCAGAATTTCCTTTTTATTTATATTTTAACTTTCTTTTGCATTATTTTTTTCTCTGTTGCCAGTTATTTTCCCAATTTTTATTTTATTCCTTTCTTCTTCTTTTTCTTAACTTTTATTTTCTTCTTCTTCTTCTTCTTCTCCTTTAATACTTTCAATACACTCTTCTGTCGAACTTTTATCGCCTTTTTCATTCTCTTTTCTGTTTTCCCAATGATTACCTCACTTCAATCTTACTAATTTTTCCTCTTTTTTCTCTTCTTCTTCTTGTTCTCCTTATTTAAGTCATCGCAAACCATTCAGTTCCCTTCTTCTATCGAATTTTTCTCCTATTACCTTTCCCACCTCCCTTCTGGCTCATTTCAATAACTCCGTTTGGCGGGACCTTAATTGAAACGGAAAGAAAGAAAGAGAGAGAGAGAGAGAGAGAGAGAGAGAGAGAGAGAGAGAGAGAGAGAGAGAGAGAGAGAGAGAGAGTTCGGTCTTCTGTCTCGAAGGGAAGAAGATAAAAGTCACTTACATTAATTTTAGAAAGTCTTGGCATGAGAAGAAAAGTCAAGATAAGTTGGAGATGATAAAAATGATAATGGTTTATCACCGCGGTTTATCTACGAGGCGCATGAGGGAGATAAGGAACTGGAATCTTCACAGGAATGAAAGTCAATATATAAATGATTAATTGAAAAAAAAAGAGAAATAGATTAGATTATGCATCGTGGGAACGCGCTGCGCAAATGGACAAATTGAAATTTTTTTTTTTTTTCATTACTCGATTACGCATATTAAAAATACTTTATTACTCACAAAACATTAAAGAATAAAATCCTAAGAGGTAGTATTAAAAATAGAAGAAGCTGATAAATTTTAGTTAGCAAATGGACAAAATGAACATTGTTTTTCTCAGTATTCGATTGCGCAAGTTAAAAATGTATTATTACTTACGAAACATCAAAGAAAGAAATCCAAAGAGGTATTATTAAAAACAAAATAAGCTGATAGGTTTTAATTAACATAATTCAGAAGAAGAACGAGTAGAAACTGCGCTTAAGAAGCTATTCTGCTTCTGATATATTTATATTAATTTGTGTGCCATTTTTTCTCTTTTCAATGATATCTATCTGTGATATTTGGGTGTAATTTTTAAAATACCGGAGTAAAAGATTAATTGTCAAAACGCTTTCAAACACTCGACGGAATGTTTCAATTTAAAAAAATGTTTTTCAAGTTAATATAATGACTAACAGGTATAACATGAAATGAAGAAACTTATGAAATATGGAACCAATTTCTTTAAACTTATCCGAAAAATCACAAAAAGCAGAAGTAATTTAGAGGAAAAAACTTATATAATTTAAATTTGTCAACAGCTAAAGGCGAAAGACTGAAAATAAAATTTTGTATAGACGATTAATGCACATGTGTCTATGTTATATAGATCTTTGTGTCACAGATCTTTACTAGGTCAGTAATCTGTTAATTTTTTTTTATTATTACTTGAGCGCTGAAATGTCTAGCTTGGGTCATTCGTCATTCTCTTCCCTAAAACATACTATACAACTCTTGCAAGCTAAGTCGGACCAGAGTGATATATATATATATATATATATATATATATATATATATATATATATATATATATATATATATACGCTCACATATATGTATATGATCATATGTGTAATAATATGTATAATATATATATATATTATATATATATATATTATATATATATATATATTATATATATATATATATATATATCTTCTGGTCTGACTAAGCTTGCAAGAGTTGTATAGTATGTTTTAGGGAAGAGAATGACGAATGACCCAAGCTAGACATTTCGGCGCTTAAGTAATAATAAAAAAAATTAACAGATTACTGACCTAGTAAAGATCTATGACACAAAGATCTATAAAACAAAGACACATGTACATTAATTGTCTATACGAAGTTCTATTTTCAGTCTTTCGGTTTTAGCTGTTAACAAATTGAAATTATATAAGTTTTTTCTCTAAATTATTTCTGCTTTTTGTGATGTTTCGGATAAGTTTATATGTATATATATATATATATATATATATAATATATATATATCATATATATTATATGTGTGTGTGTGTGTGTGTGTGTGTGTGTGTATGTATATATATACATATATATATATATATATATATATATATATATATATATATATACATATATATGTATATATATACATACATATATATATAAATACATACACACACACACACACACACACACACACACACATATATATATATATATATATATATATATATATATACAGCACACATATATGCGTGTGTATATAAATGTGTGTGGGAGTGTGTGTGTATATATGTGCAAGCAAAACTTCGCAGATAGCTCGATTTATATATTTTGTCCAAACTTCCTACGCTGCAGAGCTGTGGCAATCTCTCTTCTACTTAGGTCGTTTTCTACATTCTTTTATATATCTCAATTTCCTTACGTCTTTTTGAAAGGCGGATCTATCAATCCCCTAAGGATTAAGCCTTTTTCTTTTTAATCCTCCCTCCGCTTTTCGTTTTCTTCCTTATTCGTATGACGCAAAGTTTTCTTTTTCCGTAGCTTTCTTCATGAAAGCTCGGATGTCTCTTCTTACAAAGACTTTTAGTAATGATGACAATTGAGAATGAAACCCACAAAATGACTGTGTATAAAGTGTTTACTTATAAGTATTTACATTTTATTTTACTCAAAACTCGAGTACTTTTAGGCTCCATCTGTGGCCCTTTTTCAAGAGATGGTAGCATGTCAGCCTGGGTCAAGGCCCAGCAGTCTTAAAAAAGGCCTGAAAGTAATCGAGTCTTGAGTAAAATAAAATGTAAATACTTATAAGTAAACACTTTATACACAGTCATTTTGTGGGTTTCATTTTCAATCTTCAGAAGCAAACTGAAAGAAGTTTCTGTTTGGTTCAATGATGTCAATAGTAGGATGGGTAATGCAGTTGCTTTTCATGTGGCAACAATTCTCAAGTGCTTGCTGACTCTTATTTTCATTTAATTAGGATGAGAGGATACTGACTTCTATTTTGAGACAACTGATAACAGAACTCTTGACCTGGCTTAATAAATTCATGTCATGCTGACGGCGGAAGAGATGCAGCACGATGCAGGACAGTGCTATGTTTAGCAGGTATACAAAGGAGTTCATTGTGTTGCTTATCTCATGCTGAAGTTATTCGAATCAAAAATATGATCAGAATAAAGGCAAAAGTGATGAGACGAACATTCCATCTTAATTCGACGTCGATCAATTTTGGTTAATTTCATAGTGGAAATTGGGTAGAGAAGTATCATATATTTACTATATATAGATATATATATAGATATATATATATATATATATATATATATATATATATATATCTTTATATATATACATATATATAGTATATATAAAACTTATCTGCCACATTTAGATCATATATATATCTATATGTATGGTCTATATATATATATATATAATATATATATATATATATATATATATAGATATATATATATATATATATATATAAACTTTGTTGCTTATCTGCAGAGTCTAGATTGAGTTTGATTACTCACATCCTAAGTCCATTGAGATAATACATTACGCTTCGAAGCAAGATTAACTTACCACTCCTAATGCCATAGTGCCAACAGAACCCCATCTCTAATCAGCAAATAACAATACAACGAAAAGAACGCATAACGTCTCCGTGCTCTTATCATTCACTCCACTCTGAGACGCCTCTCCTCGATTCGATCTCTCGTGCAGAGCGATAAGATAAAGGCGACGAAATTGCAACGTAATGGAGAAGATTCATCTACTCGTGGTACTTAGTCGCGAAGTGACTAAGCACTGACACTCTTCCTGCATCGCCCTGACTGTCGACATCTTGGGCCTCCGTCACTCTTCAACATGGCGCCTGTCTTCGGGTACTGGGATGTCAGAGGAGTAAGTATGTTGCGCCAGCAAGTCGTCTGGTGGTCATGAACCATAAATATATTCTGTTTGGATACATAAGTATATTTAGATTTTGGCGATTATATCGGCACAGCTCATGATTTAGAGGACTAAAGTTCTTGGCTCAAGGGTATTTTGTAGTTCGAGATTATTTAGAATTTGTCTTCAAGATGGTTTATTTCTATTTTATCACGAAACCTTGCGTTGGTAAATTTATTTTGAAAGTGTAAGGACACTGGGCAATGAAGAAGTGATAGTATGAATACAGACATATATATATATATATATATATATATATATATATATATATATATATATATATATATATATATATATATTGACAGCTGTATTTCAAAGCCCTTACAGAAGTACTGATACATAGTAACAGAAATACCCAATAATAATTGATTGCTCTATGTCGTAAAACTGTCTTCACAACACCTACGTTATTGACGCCGAAATTTCTAATTTATATGCTAGGAGGACAGGATTGTACATTTCTACCGCTATATATCAGCGCCTCGATAATGGCTTGGAAATAAAGCCGAAACCAGTCAGGTTCTACACCAAGGTCTTAAGTTCCCTCTTGTCAGTGAGAAATATATGATTTGGCTTTATTTCCAAGTCATTATCGAGGTGCTGATATATAGCGGTAGAAATCTACAATACTGTCCTCCTAGCATAAATATTGGTAAATTTCGGCGTCAATAACCTAGGTGTTGTGAAGACAGTTTTAAGACATAAAGCAATCAATTGCTATTTCTGTCACTATGTATCAGTACTTCTGTAAGGGCTTTGAAATACAGCTGTCAATGATATATATTATATATATATAGATATATAATATATATATATATATATATATATATTATATATATATATATATATATATATATATATATATATATATATATATATATATATATTTATATTGACAGGTGTATTTCAAAGCCCTTACAGAAGTACTGATACATAGATATATATATATCTATATATATATATGATATATATATATATATATATATATCTATATATATATACATATATATATATATATATATATATATATAATATATATATATATATATATATATATATATAATATATATATATAATATATATATGTATATATATATATATATATATATATATATATATATATATATATATACACACACATTTGTATGTGTCCGTGAGTTTTTGTATGAATGTGTGTACTGAAAAAGTAAATGCCACAATGATACGTCTGTTTGATCTTGTTATTTAAAATACAAAGCAGAAATAACAAGATCAAACAGACATATTATCGTGGATTTACTTTTCCATTTTATTGACTCCTGTGTTTATCTGTTTTCTGAAATGTGTGTATTAATCACTACTACTCGGCTTGTTCCCAACAGCTCGGTCAGCATATTCGGTTCCTTCTGGAGTGCGTTGGAGCAAAATACGAGGAGAAAACTTACAAGTTTGGCCCTGCACCCGACTTCAATAGGAATGCCTGGTTTTCTGTCAAACCAACCATGGACCTCCCAATACCTAACGTGAGAAACACTTATTATAATTTCCTTTTTTTGTCTTTCACTTTAAATCAACGTAGTTTACCTATGATTTAAGACAACGATGTCGCTGCTTCAATAGTCACGTAGTTTATCATTTTGATGAGAATTCATACATTCCAATGGATGAATTGCCATAAGAAATTAATATAAAGCAAAGTAAGTTACAATCATCTTCTCTAAGTTTATCTTTTAAGGCTATCCATGAATGAGTGAATTTAAGGTCTTACAACATATATAATATAGAAAATAAATCATTATTCCTTTCATTTATTAAAATTTTAAAATAATTATTACAAAGAGCAAGATTTAAAAAGAATAATAAAACTTGAACAATAAGAACAAAATGTAAATTCCCTAAACAAATCGGTCATCATTTATTTCTATTATACAGTCTCAATATAGTATTCACAACAATCATGATTCTAAAAATGAAATCCCACCCACCCAACCCTACACCCCACCAATAAAATGAAACGAACGAAAGCAAAAAGGCCTCATTCTCTTTCCCCAGCTGCCATATTACATAGACGGTGATGTGAAGCTGACGCAGAGTTACGCCATCATGCGCCATCTGGGAAGAAAGTACGACCTCTGTGGAAAAACAGAGAAGGAGAGGATGACAGTCGACATGCTGATGGACCAGGGGAGAGACATGCGTTTCGGGTTCTACACAGCCTCTCTCAATTACGTGAGAGCTTTGCTTCGTATTCTGTAGATGCTTCGATTGATATATTCTGATTTTAATAAAAGCCACAGTTTAGATCACTTAGAGAAAAGATTGGAGGAGGTTTTTTAATGTAGAATATTGTTGTTTTTTTGGTAATGATGGGAGATATTATTATACATATACAGTTTCTGTGAAGCATATGGTAATTATCGTTTTGCTTATTTATCTCTGTCTCTCTGTATGTATGTATGCCACAGTTTAGATAATTTAGAGAAAAGATTGGACGAAGTTTTTTAATGTAGAATATTGTTGCTTTCATGGTAATGATGGCAGATATTATTATACATATACAGCTTCTGTGAAGCATAGGATAATTATCGTTTTGTTTATTTACCTCTGTAACATTACATTTAAAATTTAAATATTTTCACCTATATGTATGTATATGTATTTGTCTATGCACAGATACACGCCTATATGTGTTTTTGTTTTTCTTTTTCTCTCTAAAACAGACAGAAGAAGGAGCAAAGAAATACATAGGTAGTCTGAAAGAGACCTTGAAATTACTCTCGAACATCTTGGGTAATCAGACCTGGTTCGTGGGTGATAAGGTGAGTTCTGTTCCGATAAGTTTTCAGCCGTTGGGATATTGGTATATGGGGCCTAACCAGTTTATCTGTTGCTAGGGTCATTCTAACAGTAACAGTCAAATAGAGAGAGAGAGAGAGAGAGAGAGAGAGAGAGAGAGAGAGAGAGAGAGAGAGAGAGAGAGAGAATTAATTATCGGTACTCCTTAGGTAGATAAGGTGGAATCTATAATTATCGTATAGGATATATATATATATATATATACATATATATATATATATATATATATAATATCTATTTGTTTATTTATTTATTTCAGGGATAGAACAAACTTGGCAATTACAGACAGTGAAGCTTTTAGCATAAACCTAATTCGCAATGGATTAATTTCTTATCGTTTCTGTAGCATGGAACTAAAGTTTTAGATACAACCACCTCGTTTGAGTACAGAATTATGATTACGTCATTCTTTTAAATATATAAAAGTACGATATTGCCTGTGAATTTTGCAAATGAAACTCTAGAAAATCATTGCGACTAATATTGCTTGAATGATAATGAAAGAGTAACATTGCAGAACTGATAAGTCAATAACCGTCATTTTTGCAAAACTAATAAAAGAATTTTCTCAGTAATGTCACGAAGCCCTTTCTCGCCTACGACTTTTATTGTCTGAGGCTTCTGCGTTTTCCCATTTGGGAGTCTTTCACTTTACTGCGTCCATTATAATGCTTCATTTCACGCCAGTCATTCGAAACACTCACTTGTGAGATATACCCAGTGGCCTGCCTCTTCCCAAGAGTGACTTCAGTGACGTCGTTGCCTTCAAATAACTGAAATTGATTGACGTGTGTCATAGCCTGACGTCACACCTGAACAGGGTCCGCTCGGAAGACTTCCCAGAGGGAGTTATCTAAAGTTTAGGGGAAGGTATTCAGGCCCAGGGGAAGAGTCGTGTAGGAACCGGGAGGGGCTTAACTACCTTTATTAGCCATCCAGGGGGAGACAGGAGCTACCTCAAGGGCTGTGGTTAAAGCTGCGTTTTTTCGGTAGTGGTTCTTAAAGATGGAAGTTTGGAGGCGAGGAGACACCTTTTTTTTTTAAATTCAGTTTTGGTCTGCTAAAATCATTCTGCTTAGATTTTCCAATCTTTCTATTTTATGCAGCAGGAGCATTTATCAAATGTTAATATATCATTAGCATCGTTTCCTTTTATTTCCTCCTCATCTTATACTTGTCTGTCATCAATGAGATCAAAGTCAAGGCTGTAATTCCGCGTCGGATTTCCTTTACGAAACATTTATCGATTTTAATTTTATTAGTGGAATCATTGTCACCACTTTTCTTTATTATATGACCTCAATAAGATTAAAAAAAAATCGACGTTCGTATGCCCTTTGACTTTGTCTATTTTTAGAGGGGGATGGGGGATTTGGGATAAAGCAAAATCAATAGGGTACTAAAATACCTATCTACCATTACTTTCCTCATCAAAATCACTGCTGGGAGCATTATTATCTCAAAAGAATTACAATATGCACTTCTATTTCTTTCTCATCATATGCGTATCTACTGTCCATAAAAATTCTAAGCTCTGATCCAGCTCCTTTTAGGTTTTCTGTAAAAGAAAACTGTTGAGACAGCTATTTGTGGGTCCGTCCGCACTATTTCTGTCCGCCCTCAGATCTTAAAATCTACTGATGCTAGAGGGCTGCAAATCGGTATGTTGATCAACCACCCTCCAATCATGAAACATAGCAAATTGCAGCCATCTACTCTCAGTAGATCTTATTCTATTTAAGGTTAAAGTTAGTCATGATCGTGGCAAAAAGTTTCAAGGACCGCGGAGTTGAGTTTCATGGGCCTTGGCTGAGAGTTTCATACAGCATTATATGCTAGACAGAAAACTCGATTTTTTACTTTTTTTTATTTCAATACAGATAGGATAAGGTGAAGACAATTATCGTCATAAAAATACGTGTCAAACACGACTTCCTCCACAAAAAAAATCCTTAGCGGAGTTTTATCTTCCTCCCCCAGATCACTCTGGCGGACTTCGTCTTGTACGAGGAACTCTACGTGACCACCTTCATGGATCCGACCTACCTGGACTCTTTCCAGACCCTGAAGAACTTCGTCAAGCGCTTCGAGGAGCTCCCGGCCATCAAGAAGTTCATGTCATCACCTCGATATATTAAGTACCCTATCAATGGCCCCAAGGTCAAGTTTGGCCTTGTTGAATGAAGAACACACCGAGGACAGATCTCTCGTCAGGGACGATATGAGGATTTACAGGTAACGTGAGGAAGATTCAGTTAAATAAAAAAAAAAGTAATTTCATAACCGCCTTTGATTTATCCTTCTCGTTCTTTGAAGCTATTAATATTTGTCATTGGATTTGATAATATTCGCTAGAATAACCATTCAATATGCGATTAACATTCAATAACATAGCATAAATTAACGTGAATAGCGTGAATGTCATTCACTATATTCACCTACACTCCTTTTCATTTATTATTTTCATGATATTACTAATGAGAATATGAGTCAAATGCATTGCCGCTGAATTCATATATTAAAAGCCGTTTACGTTCACGTTCCCATCTCTGGTCAAACGAATACCATTAAAACCAGCATAAATAATTATATTTGTTTGGGTATCTTCATCTCATCTTTGCTTGTGACAGCTGTCAATACCATCATCTATTGCATATTTCTGATTTTATATAAACCTTTCAATTTTATCTCTCTCTGGGGTTATGTTAGGTTTGTAGATTTGCTCTGTGAATGAACAGTCACAGAAAACGTGAGAGAATATTTTCAGTGTTTTCACAGTAATTTCTAAAACATATTTTACAATGGATATTTTACATCATCTTTAACGGCAGTATTATGTTATGACTGAATCTAAAGTTCCCAGTTATAAAAGAAATACTCAACTGTCGATAGTCATGCAGAAGGATGAACGACAAGGCGTATTATCTCACCTTTGAGGAAGCCTCTTTAGTTATGGCCGGAGAAGGGCATGTATCACTCAAAACTCTTACCTGAGGATAAAAAGAGAGAAAGATAATTATTAGCCAGCTTTAAAATCTGAGAGGTGGAAGATCGAAAAATATAGCATAGTAGAAGGTCAAACCAGGTTAAGTGACTTGTTAACAACCAAAGTTTTTTCTTTATTTTGCTGTTTACTTTACTGATGCTGAATCCGTGATAGAGAATGCATATTTAATACTGGAGAAGTAAATTCACGAAATACTTTCATCTTATTACACGTACCATCCCACTACTTGAATTCCTTAACTTTACATATATATATTATATATATATATATATATATAGTATATAATATATATATTATATTCATATTATATATTATATATATAAATATATATATATATATATATATATATATATATATATATAAAAGATTGAGAGATTTGTATATACCAGTCTACATACAGTATTAGTCTTTTAGACTTCATAGAAAATATTATGTATAGTATTATATATTATATTATAATATATATTATATATATATATATATATATATATATATATACATATATATATATATATATATATATATATATATATATATATATATATCACATACAAAATGGACGAGAGAGAGAGAGAGAGAGAAAGAGACGAGACAGACAGAGAGAGGAGTAGCCCCCAGATTGTACATATTGATTAAATCTTACAGTCATTATAACCCGTCTTTGCTATTACCCAAAATGATGTTAATTGGTCCCATTATGTGCAAACTTCACAGGAACTTCGTACTATGAACAAAGACCGCTCAGTATTGAATGAGAATCGCTCCAGCTAGAATGCTTCTGTGATCTTTGTTTCTTTACGTCCCAGGAGATTCATCTTCTCTTAATTATTTACATTTTTGTATTTTACAACATCTTGTGCAAACGAGGGGTTAGTGTTCTTCAGGGTGAACTAGGAAATGGGAAAATCCGTCTTACGAGAATCTTGATGTAGGTTGAATTGGTTTTATGGCTGAGGATAAAAGAATTTAAGTGAATAATACCACAGATAGGAAATAGATACATATTTGTGAAGTATATTATTATTATTATTATTATTATTATTATTATTATTATTATTATTATTATTATTATTATTATTATTATTATTAAGCCGAAAATGAACCCCGTTCATATGAAACGAGACCACAGCTGCCATTGGCATGAAATTCAAGCTTCAAAGAATATGACGGCGTTCATTTTAAAGAGTAAAAAAAAATAACAAATTGAAAAATAGATGAAATGTAAGTAAAATATAAGAATATAAGGAGGATTACAAATATATTGCGCAAAATAGAATGACTAAAGACGGGGAAAAACACCGATTTCTAAACAATTGGAATTTTCTAAGTAAAAGACTGGCAGTCATTAATTGATAAACATCACGGTGAAGACACCAAGAAATTAATGAATGTCTTGGTGTTAGCACTGAAGACACAATAACCTCTTTCTCGAAAACCCGCAGTGTTTACTCGATTGGTTCATAAAGGTGAATCATGTAGTTGGGTCGGTTAATTGACTTGAACAATGAAGGCATTTTCGAAAGTTCAGAAGGTCATTATAAGTTCTAATTAGCAACGTAAGGAAACGTGTGTAATGGTGACAAGGAGGGTATAATGGATTGAGTTTATTCCCTCGTAGGGGTTACTGTCGTTGGTGCATTGTAGGCATTCCTAAAGGGTATTTTTTGCAACACCCACTGTATAGCTTTTTACTTTAACCCATTACCCGCTTGAAGTCCTCAGCCTTCCTGCCCAATCTCCCTGACTATTATTTCTTCGTATGATTGTGGGGTTTCCTCCTAATACAACTTTTAGGTCCTTGTGCTTCCTGTCCAACCACGCCAACACTCTCTTTCCAATGTCGTAAGTGCTTGGCTTGGCAGCCTAAATTCCATAAGATCTAAATGATTAACCAAACAAAAACTTCTTTCAGTTTTCTTCTGAAGATTGAAAAAGAAACCCACAAAATCACTTTGTAACTTGTTTACTTCTAAGTATTTACATTTAGTTTTTACTCCACACTCGAGTACTTTCAGGCCCTGTCTGTGGCCCATTCTCAAGAGATGTTTGGGATGTTAGCCTGGGTCAAGGCCCAGCAGTCTTCTGGAACTTCTTCTCGTTGAGCTGTCATTTCTGTGATGGCTGTTCTGGTTTTCTTGAGAGTTGCCAAATGATTTGTTATATTTCCATTTCTTGGTCCTTTATTCATATTCCTTCTTTGTTGGCAGCTTTCCCCAAGAAGAAGAAATAAGTCGATAAAACAAACAGGGGTAATGAAAGGGCAGAAGACAATCGCGAACGAATATTGAAGAAGTTCGAAGCAAGTTAAACAAAACGCACGAGAAAAAAAAAAAACGATTACTCCTCTCTTCCCTTTCGAGATGAGAGGACTCGGCAAAAGTTCGCTCTTCTTTTATTTTCTCTTTTTCTAGCTATTTTCTTTTATCTTTTTTTATCTATTTCTCCTTTTTGAAGTGCTTTATTGGATAAGCTTATCGTCGAGAGAAACCGGATGGAGTGGAAAGGCTGGAAAACTGGAAATTGCAAGATAAACGGCCGAGGCAATTTCTGGATCCTTTCCAGATTATGGCCGCCCGTTTCCCTTCTTCGATATCGGGACTTTAGTATTGTTTCGCTCTTGCTCCCGTGGAACCAATATCAGTGGTGATTCTCTCGTAAATTTCCAGCACCGGAGGTCAGTTGAGATTTTTGTTCCTTTTGTTTGCAGTACATAAGTCGTAGCTGTTTTTTTTTTTTTTTCACCTCTTTGAAAGAATCAACAGCTATTTAGCTGTGATTCAGTGTACTGATTCTTTATGCCAATGATTCTTTCTTGAGTGATGAGCACCAAATAAAAAAAAATACTTTATTTATATGATTTGTGTACCAAATTAGCTTATTAATTCTTCCATGCATTTGTTACTAATTTCATAATTTGAAATTCATTAGCCATCTTTGATTGCATACAATTACTACCACAAAGTTAAGCAGGAATCCACAGTGAAATAACTTCATCATTTGGAATGTTTTCGATTACGTTCAGTGACTGAGCAATTTGTATCGTAAATAATTCATGTCTTTGCCTTCCTTTTGCTTTTAAGCACTATATCCCCAAATTCTGACCTTGTTTTCCGTTTATGAAAAAAAAAATGTTATGACATATACTCATTTTTAAGTTTAAACGACAACGTTTCTGGCAAATTTATTTGAACTTGTTGAGTTATCAATCCCGGAGATGACCTCAACTTTTGTAACGCCAGGTCTAGAATATTTTCCAGTTAATCGTCCTATAATATGCCATTCTATCGTTGGCGACCTCAATACGGAACTGTTATAGATAAAATGTTAAACACTTCTTGTGTTGGAAACAGTCACATGATTTCGTATGACATAGCACACATACACATATATATATTACATACACACACACATACACACACACACACACTCACACACACACACACACACACACACATATATATATATAAAATATATATATATATCTATATATATATATAATATATATATATTCAATTATCGTAACAACCTTAACCTAGGGGTGGTAAGTCGATCCCAACTAGAGGTAAACCCTCTAGAACTTTAAGTTTATATGTCACGTTTGCTATATGTACTCCATAAAAGAAATGTTCCTATATAACTTACTGTAACCAACCTATCCCTCTTTAATTAAGTATAACTTATCATTACTAGTCTTAACACCACCAAGGAAATGTCAGTAACAGAAAGAATCACCCATTCGCCAAAATATAAACCCGCGAAATGATGTGGCTCTTTAGAAATCGATACAACTCCTTAGAGGGATAAGCGGTGACCAGAATAATATCTCATCATTTAAGATGTTTTTTCAGAAGCCTGAGCAAATAAGGTTCGTTATGATGGATATCCTACAGAGTCCATTGCACAATACAGTTCCCCTGTGTAATTGGTAGTGTAACTTCAGTATCCGTGGACTAAGTGGCCAAATGTATTCATACATACATACATGCATATCTATATATATATACACACACATTTATATAGGAAACCATATCAAAACAGCAATCACAGAATAAAAGGAACAAATATCTCACAACGTCTCACAAAACTATTATTTTGCTCTCGTCACCGGCGAGACGACCGAAATCTAATGAGAGAATTAGTGTCACCATTTCAGTTCATATGTCAATTAAATTTTGCTCTCTCTCTCTCTCTCTCTCTCTCTCTCTCTCTCTCTCTCTCTCTCTCTCTCTCCCCTTCTATAATTTCACCGTGTCCCCATAGATCCCCTCCGTCTATATAAATCCTCTTCGATTCTTAAAATCCACATAGAATACCATCGTATTATAGACGCTTCAGTTCAGTAATACCTCTCCCAGTTTAACTTGCCTCTCTTCATCCAATAAATTTGCCCTCCTTCCTCTGTTTCTTTTTCGTCCACGTGTCTCTTCAAGTCATTTTGAGGATACCGTCGGTGAAACTCTCACGGCGTACTGTAGGCATTACAATAGTGCTTTTTTACACCTACATTTTTATGGCTTTTACTTTATCTAGGTCCCTGCATCGTTTCTTGTCTTGCTGTTCGGCCTCTCTAGCTATTAATGATCTCTTCAACTGCGGGATGTTCCTCCATCCCTACCTCTGGATCCTTATAATTCATCTCCTTTATTTTCTGGATCTCTTCAACCGCTCCTACTCCGTCATTTTCCCAGTGCCTTAAACCTTCATTTCGTAAAATTTTCATTTCGTAAAATCTTCTTTTCGTAAAATTTTCATTTCGTAAAATTTTCATTTCGTCAAATCTTCATTTCGTCAAATCTTCATTTCGTAAAAACTTTCATTTTTTTAAACTCTTCACTTCGTAAAATCTTCAGTTCGTAAACTCATTTCGTAAAATCGTCATTTCGTAAAATTTTCATTTCGCAAACTCCTCATTTCGTAAAATTTTCATTTCGTAAACTCTTCATTTCGTAAAATCGTCATTTCGTAAAATTTTCATTTCGTAAACTCTTCATTTCGTAAAATTTTAATTTCGTAAACTCTTCATTTCGTAAAATATTCATTTCGTAAAATCTTCATTTCGTAAAATCTTCATTTCGTAAACTCTTCATTTCGTAAACTCTTAATTTCGTAAAATCTGCATTTCGTAAAATCTTCATTTCGTAAAATCTTCATTTCGTAAAATCCTCATTTCGTAAAGTCTTCATTTCGTAAACTCTTCATTTCATAAACTCTTCATTTCGTAAAATGAATCGATTTTTCCATGGCTGTTTTTTGAGAACATCTTTTCTCCAGTGATGAAACTGATTCCTTTTCTTGGACATTATTTTACTTTACTTATATATTCATTTTTTTCTTTTGTCGTGAAATCCAATTGAAAACTGTCAGTCGTGTTTTCCTTTGTTCGAAACATATCACGTTAGGTACCAATTAATACCACCATTGTCTATTTTGAATGATTTCGTTTCAGTTATTAAGAAACTCTATTCCCGGGAGTGAATACAGAAAATATAAAGATCTTCGGTTTAAATGCAATGTCTGAAGAACTATCGTAATCCTAGTTTTATGATTTCTCCTTATAATATATAGATTTCAATTTTGGGAACCAGTTACTAAAAGATATGATAATAATAATAATAATAATAATAATAATAATAATAATAATAATAATAATAATAATAATAATAATAATAATAATAATAATAATAATAATAATAATAATAATTGGGGTGGGCTAACCATTGTAGAAAAGGTCGGTACATAAGGGAACAAATAAATACCTAATAAATTTACCTTTTCACGTTATAGGCTCGTGAGATTTCTGAGTAAGAATTTTGAACATGGTAGGTGATATTCCTAGATATATCATCTTACCCTGGTGGGTAGAAAAGATACGATATGCAGATGGGACGGACTGAGGTCTTATTAACCTAGTTCTTATCCTGGCGTGTAGAGCTCTCTCTCTCTCTCTCTCTCTCTCTCTCTCTCTCTCTCTCTCTCTCTCTCTCTCTCTCTCTCTCACACACACACACACACACACACTCATATATATAAAGATTCGCCCAGGTAATGAAAACAGACTTGATTCCCATACGGTTGTCAATATTATGTTCTTCAGACTGTGCCGAGGTTTCTGCTCAGATGGATATGCTTTGTTATTTCCTGCAGAGCAGCATTCTCCAACAGTAATATTGTTCCAGGAGCACCGCTTCTATAAATATTTCATGGCTGCCCTGACAGCAGAGCGATTATTTTGAACACTGCCTCTTGGTATCGTACTTTCATTCATTTTTCTACCGTGATAATGATAAATGGTCAGTGGGTCGGACACATTGCATCATTGTATTTCAATTTTCTCCATCTTTATCATTACTCAGTTTCATGTGCTATCGTTCATAAACTGTCAAAATTGTTTGTACCAATTGAACAATATTTGTACTTCGATATTTGGTTTCGAAAATACGCTGATGAATCATTTGGCTCTGAAAGATCATTTCTGAAATTGCTGAAATATTACTGAAATGATATGCTTTCTGTCCCCACTGATAGATCATAGATCCTATCCAGAGGTATTCTTCAACTTTTTAATGCTACAAATGTCCTAATGATATAGCTCCTATTCAGCCATATCATTTTTGCCAAATAGAATAGAAAT
>NC_061100.1:23501902-23514402 GCF_015104395.2 Macrobrachium nipponense | reverse complement strand
CGTAAAATTTTCATTTCGTAAAATCTTCATTTCGTCAAATCTTCACTTCGTAAAAATTTTCCTTTCGTAAACTCTTCACTTCGTAACTCCTCATTTCGTAAAATCTTCATTTCGTAAACTCTTCATTTCGTAAAATCGTCATTTCGTAAAATTTTCATTTCGTAAACTCTTCATTTCGTAAAATTTTCATTTCGTAAACTCTTCATTTCGTAAAATCTTCATTTCGTAAAATCTTCATTTCGTAAACTCTTCATTTCGTAAAATCTTCATTCGTAAACTCTTCATTTCGTAAAGTCGTCATTTCGTAAAATTTTCATTTCTTAAAATCTTCATTTCGTAAACTCTTCATTACGTAAACTCTTCATTTCGTAAAATGAATCTATTTTTCAATGGCTGTTTTTCGAGAACATCTTTTCTCCAGTGATGAAACTGATTCCGTTTCTTGGCCATTATTTTATTTTACTTATTTATTCATTTTTTTTTCTTTTGTCGTGAAATCCAATTGAAAACTGTCAGTCGTGTTTTGCTTTGTTTTAAACATATCACGTTAGGTGCCAATTAATACCACCATTGTCCATTTTGAATGATTTCGTTTCAGTTATTAAGAAAATCTTCGGCTTAAATGCAATGTCTAAAGAACTATGGTAATCCTAGTTTTATGATTTCTCCGTACAGTATATAGATATCAATTTTGGGAACCAGTTACTAAAAGATATGATAATGATAATAATAATCATCATCATCATCATCATCATCATCATCATCATCATCATCATCATACTATAATGGGCGTAATGTCTGTCTGTCTGTCATTCAATTACGGCCAAACGGTTAGTCAGATGGGCATGAAACTTGGCAGGGTTATGGTGGGGACCCCTAAGATGGTTTGTCATGGGGTTTCATCCAACCTACCCCCCCTCCTTTGTAGGGGGTGGGGGTGAGAAGGGATTCCCTGAAACGGAGCTGTTTCTGGCCGTGAAACGAGGCTTGTTATTCCCGTGGACTTAGTTACTTTACGATTTTTCATACATAATTTCTGTACAACTTCCCCGGAGAAAGTCGCGAATATTTCAGCTAGGACTTAATAGAAGATGAAAATTATCATCAATATCCGCAAGATTTTTTGAATAACTTAAATCCATTATGACTGCCAGTGCACAAAATAACGTTGAAGAAGTACTGCCCGGTAATGTTGCTTCGGAATTTCGATCCTACCAATGGACATTGCAACGGAACGAGGTACACCGTTATGGAGCTAAACTCCCACATCATCAAAGCAGTGATAGCAACGGGCCCTCACACCGGCAAACGTCTGTTCATCCCCCGGATTCCTCTGATGCCTTCGGACAACCAGTTTCCGTTCCAGTTACGGCGCAGGCAGTTTCTCATCAACCTGGCCTTCTCATTCACTGCAAACAAGTCGCAGGGTCAGACTTTGGATCGTGTTGGTGTGTTTCTGTCGTCACCCATGTTCACGCATGGCCAACTGTATGTGGCGATGAGCAGAGCAACTGACTCTGCCAACTTAAAATTAAGTTGTGGACAAACTGATAATATTGTGTACAAAGAGGTTCTGTAGTAGGTATGTATAAAAATCGCCCTTATTTTAATATTGCTGAACAAATAGTACATATAAATTTTTCACTTCTGCACCCATATTTTATCACCCATCGTAGATGGGTAAGTTTGCTAGTAATAATAATAATAATAATAATGATAATAATAATTATTATTATTATTACTAGGAGTGGGTTAGGTCCTCAATGGACTTAAGTCAAGTTAAGCAACATTTGGGCTGGTCAGTCGTTGGATGGGTGACCGCTCTCCTCGGGGTTGATTCCTTGGGAAAGGATCTTTACCATAATTTCCTCAGTCTACTCAGCTGTAAATGAGTACCTATCCCTGAAGGGGTAGGGTCCAGCTATGGGTTAAATAGCAAAACTCAGCAATGATGGAAAGAAATGAAGGAATAAACGACAACGACGTAAATGGAACCTCTGGCAACAGAGGAGCTTCGTCCGGCAACCAGGTATTCAACCCAATTGAAGGGGAAGACGGTCAGGTACTTGGAGGTCGTCATCCAGCAACTGATCACCACAACGAAAGTAATCAACAGCCTGAGATTGGAGCTACAGAAGCAAAAAGGAAGAAATGGACAAGAGAAGAAAATAAGGAAATATGGAGATGCTACATCAGAAGCAACCCGACGAGAGAGGAATATAAAAGAAGATTGGTCAACATCTGGAATGAGAGGAATAACACCCCCCAAACAGAGCAGAGTGCTGGCAGACCAAGTAAGGAAAACATAAAGAAAAAAAACTGGCTCTCCCCACCAACAGAAAGAGAAGAACTGGAAAGGGAAATGTCACACGACAACGAATTACACGAAGACGAACTGAGAGACGATGCCGACAGAAGACGACAGGGATGATGAGGTATCAAACAACGACACACGAAGAAACACCGACGAAGTAACAGAGAGGACGGAATGGGTAGAAAAGATTAGACAATGGATGGAGCCAGATACAGAGAGAACAAAGATCCCCTCCATGAAAGCCTACAACACCAAGAAATTAAGGGAGAAAACAAGTGAGGTCAATGAATAATGGGCATAATACACACCACCAGTATCACAGAAACAAATAACTTGGTATATGCAGGAGCAAGATTAGTAGCAGAACTGATGGGGATTCGAACACCAACACCACCAGCACAACCAACCCAACAGAAACCAAAACAGCAACCTCCTTGGAAAAGGCGCCTGGAAAAGCAAATCATGGTGATGAGATCTGACTTGAGTAAACTGAAAGAGATGGCAGAAAAAAAGGCTAAGAAGCAAGAAAAACAAAAAAGGGAGGAACTCAACGAGAAATACAAAGTACAAGAGAGGGGACTAAACAACACAATAGAAGATGTAAAAACAGAGGCTTAAGGCCAAAGCACATAAGATCCAACGGTACATGAACAGGAATAAGGGATACCAACAGAACAAACTATTCGGAACCAACCAGAAAAGACTATACAGCCAACTAAGAGGGGAAGACAACCACCATGAAATTCCTGAAGCTGAAAAAAGTAAGAGACTCTGGGAAAACATATGGAGTAATCCGGTATCACACAACAAACATGCAACATGGCTCCAGGAAGTCAAGGAAGAAGAAACAGGGAGAATAAAACAAAGATTCACAGAGATCACGAAAGACACAGTCAGACACCAACTAAAGAAAATGCCAAACTGGAAAGCCCAGGTCCCGATGAAGTCCATGGATACTGGCTCAAAAACTTCAAGGCCCTACACCCACGAATAGCAGAACAACTCCAGCATTGTATCTCAAATCACCATGCACCCAAATGGATGACCACAGGAAGACATCCTTAGTACAACAAAAACACAAGAGTAAGGGAAATATAGCCAGTAACTACAGGCCTATCACCTGCCTACCAATAATGGGTGGAAGTTACTAACAGGTATCATCAGTGAAAGGCTATACAACTACCTAGAGGAGACAAACACCATCCCCCACCAACAGAAAGGCTGCAGAAGGAAATGTAGGGGCACAAAAGACCAGCTCCTGATAGACAAAATGGTAATGAAGAACAGTAGGGAGAAGGAAAACCAACCTAAGCATGGCATGGATAGACTATAAGAAAGCCTTCGACATGATACCACACACATGGCTAATAGAATGCCTGAAAATATATGGGGCAGAGGAAAACAACCATCAGCTTCCTCAAAAATACAATTGCGCTAAACTGGAAGACAATACTTACAAGCTCTGGAATAAGACTAGCAGAGGTTAATATCAGGGGAAAGGGGGATCTTCCAGGGAGACTCACTGTCCCCACTACTCTTCGTAGTAGCCATGATCCCATGACAAAAGTATACAGAAGATGGATGCCGGGTACCAACTCAAGAAAAGAGGCAACAGAATCAACCATCTGATGTTCATGGACGACATCAAGCTGTATGGTAAGAGCATCAAGGAAATAGATACCCTAATCCAGACTGTAAGGATTGTATCTGGGGACATCAGGATGGAGTTTGGAATAGAAAAATGCGCCTTAGTCAACATGCAAAAAGGCAAAGTAACGAGAACTGAAGGGATAAAGCTACCAGATGGGAGCAACATCAAACACATAGATGAGACAGGGATACAAATACCTGGGAATAATGGAAGGAGGGGATATAAAACACCAAGAGATGAAGGATACGATCAGGAAAGAATATATGCAGAGACTCAAGGCGATACTCAAGTCAAAACTCAACGCCGAAATATGATAAAAGCCATAAACACATGGGCAGTGCCAGTAATCAGATACAGCGCAGGAATAGTGGAATGGACGAAGGCAGAACTCCGCAGCATAGATCAGAAAACCAGGAAACATATAACAATACACAAAGCACTACACCCACGAGCAAATACGGACAGACTGTACATAACACGAAAGGAAGGAGGGAGAGGACTACTAAGTATAGAGGACTGCGTCAACACCGAGAACAGAGCACTGGGGCAATATCTGAAAACCAGTGAAGACGAGTGGCTAAAAGAGTGCATGGGAAGAAGGACTAATAAAAGTAGACGAAGACCCGCAGAAATATACAGAGACAGGAGAATGACAGACAGAACAGAGGACTGGCACAACAAACCAATGCACGGACAATACATGAGACAGACTAAAGAACTAGCCAGCGATGACACATGGCAATGGCTACAGAGGGGAGAGCTAAAGAAGGAAACTGAAGGAATGATAACAGCGGCACAAGATCAGGCCCTAAGAACCAGATATGTTCAAAGAACGATAGATGGAAATAACATCTCTCCCATATGTAGGAAGTGCAATACGAAAAATGAAACCATAAACCACATAGCAAGCGAATGCCCGGCACTTGCACAGAACCAGTAAAAAAGAGGCATGATTCAGTGGCAAAAGCCCTCCACTGGAGCCTGTGCAAGAAACATCAGCTACCTTGCAGTAATAAGTGGTACGAGCACCAACCTGAGGGAGTGATAGAAAACGATCAGGCAAAGATCCTCTGGGACTATGGTATCAGGACGGATAGGGTGATACGTGCAAACAGACCAGATGTGACGTTGATTGACAAAGTCAAGAAGAAAGTATCACTCATGATGTCGCAATACCATGGGACACCAGAGTCTTGAAGAGAAAGAGAGGGAAAAAAAATGGATAAGTATCAAGATCTGAAAATAGAAATAAGAAGGATATGGGATATGCCAGTGGAAATCGTACCCATAATCATAGGAGCACTAGGCACGATCCCAAGATCCCTGAAAAGGAATCTAGAAAAAACTAGAGGCTGAAGTAGCTCCGGGCCTCATGCAGAAGAGTGTGATCCTAGAAACGGCACACATAGTAAGAAAAGTGATGGACTCCTAAGGAGGCAGGATGCAACCCGGAACCCCACACTATAAATACCACCCAGTCGAATTGGAGGACTGTGATAGAGCAAAAAAATAAATAAATAAATAAATAAATAAATAATAATAATAATAATAATAATAATAATAATAATAAAATAATAATAAATAATAATAATAATAATAATAATAATAATAATAATAATTGTGGTGGGCAAACCATTGTAGAAAAGGTCGGTACATAAATAACTAGTAAATTTACCTTTTCACGTTATAGGCTCGTGAGATTTCTGAGTAAGAATTTTGAACATGGTAGGTGATATTCCTAGATATATCATCTTACCCTGGTGGGTAGAAAAGATACGATATGCAGATGGGACGGACTGAGGTCTTATTAACCTAGTTCTTATCCTAGCGTGTAGAGCTCTCTCTCTCTCTCTCTCTCTCTCGTCTCCTCTACTCTTCTTCTCACACTATCCCACCACCACACCCCCCCCACCCCACCAAAACCCCCCCCCCCCCCCCCCCCTACCACCCCCAGAAAAAAACCCCCCAAACCCAAACCCCCCCCCCCCCCCCCCCCCCCCACATCACTAGCAAATATAAAGATTCGCCCAGGTAATGAAAACAGACTTGATTCCCATACGGTTGTCAATATTATGTTCTTCAGACTGTGCCGAGGTTTCTGCTCAGATGGATATGCTTTGTTATTTCCTGCAGAGCAGCATTCTCCAACAGTAATATTGTTCCAGGAGCACCGCTTCTATAAATATTTCATGGCTGCCCTGACAGCAGAGCGATTATTTTGAACACTGCTTCTTGGTATCGTACTTCCATTCATTTTTCTCCCGTGATAATGATAAATGGTCAGTGGGTTGGACACATTACATCATTGTATTTCAATTTTCTCCATCTTTATCATTACTCAGTTTCATGTGCTATCGTTCATAAACTGTCAAAATTGTTTGTACCAATTGAACAATATTTGTACTTCGATATTTGGTTTCGAAAATACGCTGATGAATCATTTGGCTCTGAAAGATCATTTCTGAAATTGCTGAAATATTACTGAAATGATATGCTTTCTGTCCCCACTGATAGATCATAGATCCTATCCAGAGGTATTCTTCAACTTTTTAATGCTACAAATGTCCTAATGATATAGCTCCTATTCAGCCATATCATTTTTGCCAAATAGAATAGAAATATATTAAAAAGTGGACTAAATGGGAATGGAAAAGAGAGAAAATAAAACATTTTTAATGGAGAATGACGCAAGGTGATTCGCTTCACTGATCTCCCTTTGGAAATAAATCGAGCAGGGGAAATGAGGTCAAAGTCATTTCCCAATTAGGCTGTTTACTGGACAGAGATTTTTATCCGTGAAATAGAAGTAAAGTCTCGGCTTAGTTTTGATCATATTGTCGTAAAAAAAAAAAAAAATAGAAAATAAAATAGAAACACTTCGGTCACAGTTTAAGTTTATGCTTAGAGACTGGGGAAAATGAATTTGGATTTAGATGGGGGGAAATTTGCAGTTTTCTCGAAGGAAAATAATGAATTTGGTAAGGGACAATGAACAAATTTATCTGTGTAGATATATATATATATATATATATATATATATGTATATGTATATTATACATATATATATATATATATATATATATATATATATATATATATATATATACATATACATATACATATATATATATATTATATATATATATATATATACTATATATATATATATATATATATATATATGTGTGTGTGTGTGTGTGTGTGTGTGTGTGTGTGTGTGTGTGTGTGTGTATCATTATTCAATCATAACAATCATAGAATCTAATAGAACACTCAAAACCACTCAATTAATACAGAAGTATTACATTGATAACATTACAATGTATTAGCAATAATTACACGTCCTTGAACTGAAAATAACACATAAATTTACAGAGACAACATATCTTTTAATGTAAACAAAACAAACATAAATGACCATACGCTTAGCGAAGTATTTCATCATTAACAGAAATAACGAGGTTGGCAGAACAGAAATCTTTCAGTATATGAGGCGAATGAGGAACGTCGCTAAGACATTTGAATGAGAAACATCACTTTCCATCTTCAGGAGGCCTTTCCCGATCGACTGTGGGAGACTCAACAGGTAGACAATTGTCCAACTCGAGAGGTCTCCCAGCTTGTTAGTAATAATTGGTTACTTCATCCCGGGAGGGATTTTATTGACGTCAGATGAGAAAAATAGAAATAATGAATGCCCTTTTAATACTATTACTTTTTCCTTTAGATTTTTATCTGATATGTTAATTTTAACATTTAACCTACTATAAGAGATATTTGATAGAGTCGCGCGCCCGAGCTTGACCTCCAACTAGAAGGACATGATCGAGCTGCATCAACACGCGTCCCTTGACAATAAAACCTGGCAGGATACGGAAACCTAAATCTCCCAACAATGAGACACAATACTGATGTCGAGTCTGGAGAATCATCACTACTAAAGTCGTCGTTTCAGAGACAACATATTCGTCAGTAGTATTAAGAATATTTCTAACCAAGGAACTCTACAGTATAGAATACAAGGCAACAAACAAATACAATATGTCGCATCGTCGCTGACAAACACGAATGTATGTAAATATATGATATAGAGCTTAACCACCGATAGGACACATCCAAACTGCAATAAAACACGTCATGAACACACCTCTCAGACTTATAACATACATATCACTGACATGTTGAAAACAAGTAGACGACTGGATAATGGTATGAAGCTCTTTGTTAGGAATACCAGTAATTCTTGTATTCGACCTGTTTGTATGTTGTGCAGCTATACGTATACTTCAGTGTCGATTTCACGTGATATAAGTTTGGAGTGTATATAAACATGAACATTTTTTATATTCGATTATTTTTTGTGTATTATGCGTTCGGCTCAGTGTACGTATATCTCAGTGAAAATAATATCATTAATCATTTGTTTTTACTCGAAACAATAATTAATAGAATAATTAATTATGAGGTTTTAATGAAAAATAATTTAAACCCAAATGTAATTCATAGAATTTATGCGCGCAGATAATCAAGTGAATATCATAAAATAAATCACTTGTTTTTATTCGAGTTAAAATGAAATACAACAAACAATCAGGAAGTTTGCATGAACTGTAGTTTACGTAGTTTACAATTTCACCTGTAATGGATGAAAATGCAAAAACGAACACTTCTTGTAACGGTGTCTGTTCAATTTCAAAGGCGTGTGCTTAGGAAACGAAGCAAAAACTGTGGTTGTAATTACTTTCTATACAAGTCATCAAAACTACAAATGACCTCGAGTGAGAATATATGTATATATATATATATATATATATATATATAATATATATAGATATATATATATATATATATATATATATATATATATATATATATATGTATATATATATATATATATATAGTATATATATATGTATATATATATATGATATATATATATATATATATATATAAGAAGTGTTCGTTTATATTTTCATCCATTACAGGTGAAATTGTAAATTATAGTTCATTCAAACTTCCTGAATGTTTGTTGTATTTCATTTTAACTTGAATAAAAACATGTAATATAATATATGATTTTCATTTAATTTTCTGCGCGATGAATTCTATCCATTGCAGAGGCAGTTTTAGATTATCTTTTATAAAAAGAAACTCGTAATTAATTATATAATTAATTATTGTTTCGAGTACAAACAAATGATTGATGATATCCATTTTCACTGATATATATATATATATATAGATAAATATATATATATATATATATATATATATATTATATATATATATATATATATATATATATATATATATATATATACATATATATATATATATATATATATATATATATATATATATATATATATATATAAAAAGAGTGAGAACATAAACAAAAAGGCAAAATGATGTACTTCTCGCTAATTCAGCATTTCTGAGTTTGGCAGTTAATAGCTTCCAGTAAAAACTCAGTAAGTTATGGAAGGGACGACACAAAGAAGAGGTAAAAAATGTTATTGAAAATAAATTGGGATCGTATTGCGATTGTGCAGTTGGAAAGATGATAAGAAAGAATACCCGGCGTTAAAGGGCTTGTCACAAAATCTATGGGGCGAGAGAGAGAGAGAAGAGAAGAGAGAGAGAGAGATTAAATTATATATAAGTTAAGAGAGAGAGAATAGACTTATACATAGATAGAGTATAGATATATATATGTGTATACTCGTGTATGTATATATATATATATATATATATATATATATATATATACATATATATATATATATATATATATATATATATATATATATATATATATATATATGAGAGAGAGAGAGAGAGAGAGAGAAATGGCTAGACTATTTCTAACAAGTTAGACACTACAGCAAAGAACTGTAAGAACGGAAATAGAAAGGCATAAATAAGAAAAATACATAAAAGATACGTAAAATATACAGTGGGTGACCGTTTGTTTTTAAAATGCAACGTATCGGAACATGCAGTCCACAAAGGAAGACCAAAAAATTTAATTATTTGGTGAGAAACAATACACAGAGCGAATGCCAAAGAGAAAACAAAATAAATCTGACAGATAAAAAGAACAGTTTTTAATATTTATTTTTTTT
The DNA here is from genome assembly GCF_015104395.2 of Macrobrachium nipponense. Taxonomy (NCBI): domain Eukaryota; kingdom Metazoa; phylum Arthropoda; class Malacostraca; order Decapoda; family Palaemonidae; genus Macrobrachium; species Macrobrachium nipponense. Next base: position 23,504,312 of record NC_061100.1, on the reverse strand, counting down.
CTGAATTGCGTGTTGATTCTCAGGCACTGTGACCCACAAAATAAATAGTGAGTTATTAGGGGTTGCCAAACCTTTACTGGATTATCATGGAGTCTGTAAGTAAACGAAGCCCAGCTATTTTGCAGCTTGCATTGCAAGGAGGTCTGCCCCTCTTCTTCTTTGATCTACATTCATGCATTCCTTTCTTATGCTTTAATTTCTCTATTTTTCTCCTTCAGTATAATTCTATAGATTTTCGTTTGTTGGGAAAAAACATGATGTTTCTTGTATTTTAAATATAAATAAGTCATAATTTAGTCATTATCATTTCCTAACATAATAACAGACAAACCTGACAAATAAATTAACAGATTGAAAGCGAAAAGAGGAGGAGCTATTCAGAATGAATAAATGAAAAAAAAAATGAATAATAAAAATTATCCCTGTACACAGACATCATTCACGACCCAGAATAGAAAGTAAGAATATGGTAACGACTTCCCTTCTACTATAGTTCCCCTTTGCAGGAGTCTGAAATATCCTCACTGACTCCAAAGAGTCCCAACAGGTGCTCCCTGTCGATCGATGAGACCCTCCGACGGGAACCAACTTAAGACTTTGGCGGAGCAGAAAACTGGCTACTCATTTACAGCATAGCCCCCCCCCCCCCCCCCCCCCCCCCCCCCACCCCCCGCCCAACCCTTTTCTTCCCGCCGAAGTTCTCAGAGGCGCCGAGGCATTAGGCACTTCAAAGGGAATCGCGTCTTCAGTCTTTCGTCCGTCTTAGGAAGTCTCCCCGTTTTAGCGGAGTCTTCTTTGCCGTTGCAATGAACCATGATGAAGACGAAGAAATCAGGGGGTTGATGGGTATGGGAGAGATGCGGAGGATGAGGGGAAGGAGGAGGGAGGAGGTGGAGGTGGAGAAGGAGGATGAGGAGGTGGAGGAGATGGAGGAGGGAGGAGGTGGAGGAGATGGAGGAGGGAGGAGGTGGAAGGTAGGGGTAATGGAATATATTTAGCGTACGTACTATCTCCTTATTTCTCAAACACCAAGGTACACACTCACATATAAGAACACACACACGTGTATACATACATACATATATATATATATATATATATATATATATATATATATATATATATATATATATATATATATATATTGTGACGAAGTGCCAAGTATCTGGTTACTACACTTACCATTCATTTATTGTTACCTCACAAAAGCCAGACACCTGAATCCTCATCACAGGTACTAAATAACTGAATACTCTAAAGGCAACAGTGATCCCTTAACAAGTAATTAAATTAATCAAAGGGCATCACTCCATCAACAACTTTAAAAGTCTAAGTATTTCCCTGATTTCAGAAGCTGAGTACTTCCCTGGTTATAAGTCACTTCAAGTTAATTGAAGGAAAACAGATCAACTACCACTCTATGTTTCTTCCTAACATCAATATAATCAAATGCAAATATATTGGTTAGAAATGAAAACACTTATAAAAATTTTAAATACAAAAATTTATTATTAAACTCAAAATTTATAAGTGAAATTCACAATATCAGGGAAAATTACTGTTACTTAAAAACAAAGTAAAGTTTCATTAATTCTTGAATCAATTAAGTAAAATTAAATCAAAATTAATTTATCACAAAATTCAAGAAAATTCATTCAATCAAAATTCAAGTGTTAGGCAATAACTGAAAATATTGAAATTAATTCACAAGTGCTAAACAATAATAAAACTTAAAAAGAATTCTAAGTAAATGCAAATCAATTCACAAGTGTTAAATTTAATTATATGTGCAATGATTAAGCAATGAAAATAACTAAGTCAATTATATTGTGAATGCAAATGAAAATACAGAAAAATGTGGAAAATACAAAATTTAAAAAGTACTAATCACACAGAACATAAAATAAAAAGTCACACTTCAATAAGAAAATGAATAAATGCACCAAAAAATAAACAAACACAAAACACAAAAGTTCGCAATGTGTAAAAATGTAAATTTCACTCAAACCATTGTAACTATTAGTTTTTACCAAACCTTCGTAACCATCTGTTGTTAGTTATTAGTTATTAGTTGTTAGTTAACCACTGCTCCTATCAGTTATTAGTTGCAACTAAACTAAAATATAACAAACTTTGCGTTTTTGGTATACCAATTCTCTTTCTTTGCTGCAGGCTTGTTTCACACTTTCACAAAACCAGGCGCCGTTACTCAACAATATTTGTTCAGATTCCACAAAAAACATTATATAACTCTAAATAAACTCTAAGAAATATCAAATCTGAAATTTACAAGCTATGAGTGACCATTCAATAAGTACGAAATCGTTACGTTACTTTTAAATCAAAAGTGCTATGCGATGGAGAGAGAGGGAGAGAGAGATAGATCTGAACGCCTCGAGTATCTAAGCCC
>NC_061100.1:23459402-23496902 GCF_015104395.2 Macrobrachium nipponense | reverse complement strand
TCTTAGGGCAAGAGTTAGACCATGGGAGGATTTCGTGAGAAAATATAATGAACAAACTTCTAAGAGTGAGAACACCGTTAGTCAAATAAAGGTAATGTCCAGAAGAGAGAGAGAGAGAGAGAGAGAGAGAGAGAGAGAGAGAGAGAGAGAGAGAGAGAGATTATCATTATCATTTAGAGGAAAAGAGCTCGGGTCCGTTTGAGAAAATAGAAAAGCGAAGTTGAAAACTACCAAATCTAATTCTTTAATAAAAGGTGCTGATAACACCAAGCATACCGTGAGAATCTCTTCTACGAATGGACCATAAGATACGGCTTGGAATCAAATAACTTTCAGCCTTGTCAAGTAAAAATTGCGCCATGAACACGAAGATTTTTAGGCTTCCACCTCTCGACGTCATCCCCATTAAGAGGAAAAGGTCGTTGAGCTGGAAAATTATGATAAACGCCACTGGACTCCAGCCAATTAAGCAGAAATTCGCCGGTCTAGAGGAGCATGACCTTTATAACACACCCAGGGGGATGTTGGGAAGAAGGGGGGAGAGGGAACCCCATTGATCGAGAATGAATCATCCAAATTCAAACGCCACAAGGTAGAGTGAGTGCACAGTCAGGCCTTTCCTTACGCGACCAGGAGCCAGTTAATTAAGTGCTATGCTTCATTGGCTACGATAATTGAGGGAGCTGTTATCAGTTCGATGGTGGTTCCCGTGTTTGTATTCAGTGGTGATCATGTCATCGGCAACGTATTGCAGTGAGATTCTCTACCCGTTCATTAGCCAGTCGTTATTAAGATTAAATCTATCACTCGAATGAAATTGCTTGAGATTTCTGGTCTCGTCCAGGTCGTTAGAATGGCTGGGTGGTCAAAAAGCCAATGGTGATGGTACCTGTAATTATAAGAGGTAAAAGAAATATTGCTATTTCAACGGTATTTAGCATGTATAAAGTCTCCTCCATTCTTTTCATTACATATTCTTCTCATCTGCAGGTGCAGGTATATTATGGAATAATAAATTTCCAAATGTCAGTGAAAGATATTCTGCCATTGTTGTTTAATTAAAGCTTCGATATCCCATTGTGTTATATGAAAACATCTCCCAGAGAATGGTGGTGGGTTCTGGTATTGTACCACGTAATTTGATGTCTCTGATATTCCCTGGATTCCCCCACTTCATCTCGAGAAAGCCGCTTATTACACAATATTTTAGTGGTCTTCTTCTTCTTCTTCTTCTTCTTCTTCTTCTTCTTCTTCTTCTTCTTCTTCTTCTTCTTCTTCTTCGTCTTCTCTTTCTCCCTCACTGAACTTCTTAAAAATCTTTAGCAACTTTTACCCAGATCCCGACTTTCATCCTTGCAAGCATCGTCTCTGTTTGTGTCACGGCTCGACAGCCAAGAAAAAGTTCAAATTAGTGCCTCATAACATTTTTTTATTCTCGTCCTGTTCCTCTTTTGCATCCACGTCTTTCAACGTAGATCTCCCATGTGAAAATATTCATTTCTTCGTATTATATATATTTTTCATTATTATTACTGCTTTGCGCCAGAACACGCCTCATTCCTTAAAGCTCTGATACTCCATATTTAACTTACTTTTCGAAGCTGTCTCAAGTCTTGTAGATGCTCTGGTATCCTGTCATTCTCGTCTCTTTCAAGAATGTAATTGCTACATTAAGTTTCATTAGCTGTCAGTTTCAATCGCCTCTCTTCAAGAAGATTCAAGTCAATAAACTCGTCTTTATCTGAACCATTAATATTTCCCTCTTTTTTCTGGAAACTTATGATTTGTGTAAAATAGCTTTTTGTCTTATGTGTTCGTCACTTACAATTGTATAGATGTTCCCTGATTTCCTCTAAAGTTCTAATTCTCTCACAACCTCTGCTTTCTATTTCCATGGTTCTTGGCTGCTTGTCACTGAAAATTTGAAATTGGTTAACCTTATCTTGACCACTTGTCATTTTTGCTTTCAATTGAATTCTTTTGTACTCTAACTAAAGACAGTTACTGCAAGTCGGTTATAACAGGCTTTTTCTGTCGCCCAGCAGTATAATGTGTATTTTCATTTCGAATAATCACGCAAAAAGATGACAAAATGGAATGAGGAAAACAAGTAATCCTGCAAGAGAGCAACATGAAATAGTCCTGACTGTGTTAATTCCTATTTCCAGAAATCTTAATAAAGGCGACTCACAGCTCCTCAGTAACCTTCTAAAAAAGATCAAGAGACTAAAAATAAAAACGAATACTAATCAAGATTCCTGGTCGTAAGTGAATTTTTCTCTCTTCGGAAATCTCCGCCTCAAGGCTACAACTATATTTGTTTGACAAATCCTTCTCGGGAGATTCATAACGATTATTCTTCCTGCGTCTATTCATCGTGTTTATCATAGCAAGTGAATTTTCTGCTTCGTTATGAGACTATTATTAAAATATTTGTTTCGTAATCAACATCTGTAATGAACCTCTGCTGAGCTGCGTGGATAGGTACTGGCTATTGTATACAATGCCAGGTAATGATTGTTCTTTCGAGAAACACTCTGCATTGTTTTAGGTTATTTTCCTTGCTTGTTTCTTTAATGTCGGGATGATGTGAATGCTGACCTCTCTTGTTCTTTTACAAAGAGTCAAAAGCTTCTTTTCATATCATTATTATTATCATTATTTTGGTCTATCACAGTCCTCCAATTCGATTGGGTGATATTTACAGTGTGGGGTTCCGGGTTGAATCCTGCCTCATTTTCTTACTATGTGCGCCGTTTCTAGGATCACACTCTTCTGCATGAGTCATGGAGCTACTTCAGCCTCTAGTTTTTCCAGATTTCTTTTCAGGGATCTTATTATTATTATTTTTTTTTTTTTTTTTTTTTTTTGTGCTCTATCACAGTCCTCCGATTACGACTGGGTGGTAATTTATAGTGTTGTGTTCCGGGTTGCATCCTGCCTCCTTAGGAGTCCATCACTTTTCTTACTATGTGTGCCGTTTCTAGGATCACCACTCTTCTGCATGAGTCCTGGAGCTACTTCAGCCTCTAGTTTTTTCTAGATTCCTTTTCAGGGATCTTGGGATCGTGCCTAGTGCTCCCTATGATTATGGGTACGATTTCCACTGGAAACATATCCCAATATCCTTCTTATTTCTATTTTCAGATCTTGATACTTATCCATTTTTTTCCCTCTCTTTCTCTTCAACTCTGGTGTCCCATGGTATTGCGACATCAATGAGTGATATCTTTCTTCTGACTTTATCAATCAACGTCACGTCTGGTCTGTTTGCACGTATCACCCTATCTGTTCTGATACATAGTCCCAGAGAATCTTGCGTATCGTTTGTTTTTCTTATCACTCCCTCAGGTTGGTGCTCGTACCACTTATTACTGCAAGGTAGCTGATGTTTCTTGCACAGGCTCCAGTGGAGGGCTTTTGCCACTGAATCATGCCTCTTTTTGTACTGGTTCTGTGCAAGTGCCGGGCATTCGCTTGCTATGTGGTTTATGGTTTCATTTTTCGTATTGCACTTCCATACATATGGGAGAGATGATTATTTCCCGTCTATCGTTCTTTGAATATATCTGGTTCTTAGGGCCTGATCTTGTGCCGCTGTTATCATTCCTTCAGTTTCCTTCTTTAGCTCGCCCCTCTGTAGCCATTGCCATGTGTCATCGCTGGCTAGTTCTTTAGTCTGTCTCATGTATTGTCCGTGCATTGGTTTGTTGTGCCAGTCCTCTGTTCTGTCTGTCATTCTCCTGTCTCTGTATATTTCTGGGTCTTCGTCTACTTTTATTAGTCCTTCTTCCCATGCACTCTTTAGCCACTCGTCTTCACTGGTTTTCAGATATTGCTCCAGTTGCTCCTGTTCTCAATGTTGACGCAGCAGTCCTCTATACTTAGTAGTCCTCTCCCTCCTTCCTTTCGTGTTATGTATAGTCTGTCCGTATTTGCTCTTGGGTGTAGTGCTTTGTGTATTGTCATATGTTTCCTGGTATTTTCTGATCTATGCTGCGGAGTTCTGCCTTCGTCCATTCCACTATTCTGCGCTGTATCTGATTACTGGCACTTCCCCCCCCCCGCCATGTCTTTATGGCTTTTATCATATTTCCTCCATTGAGTTTTGACTTGAGTATCGCCTTGAGTCTCTGCATGTATTCTTTCCTGATCGTGTCCTTCATCCTTGGTGGGTTTTATATCCCCTCCTTCCATTATTTTCCAGGTATTTGTATTCCTGTCTATCTATGTGTTTTGATGTTGCTCCCATCTGGTAGCTTTATCCCTTCAGTTCTCGTTACTTTGCCTTTTTGTATGTTGACTAAGGCGCATTTTCTATTCCAAACTCCATCCTGATGTCCCCAGATACAATCCTTACAGCCTGGATTAGGGTATCTATTTCCTTGATGCTCTACCATACAGCTTGATGTCGTCCATGAACATCAGATGGTTGATTCTGTTGCCTCTTTTCTTGAGTTGGTACCCGGCATCCATCTTCTGTATACTTTTGTCATGGGAATCATGGCTACTACGAAGAGTAGTGGGGACAGTGAGTCGCCCTGGAAGATCCCTTTCCTGATATTAACCTCTGCTAGTCTTCTATTCCAGAGCTTGTAAGTATTGTATTCCAGTTGCGCATTGTATTTTTGAGGAAGCTGATGGTGTTTTCCTCTGCCCCATATATTTTCAGGCATTCTATCAGCCATGTGTGTGGTATCATGTCGAAGGCTTTCTTATAGTCTATTCATGCCATTATTATTATTATTATTATTATTATTATATTATTATTATTATTATATTATTATTATTATTATTATATTATTATTATTATTATTATTTATTATTATTCTTTTGAAAAAAGCAGTATCAGTTGTATTTATTTTATAGCCTTTCTCAGTTCGTATTCATATATTTTCCTCAGTGCCAATGCCTGCTAAAAGATGCCCGATGTTCATAATACGGATGAAAGGAAAGGCAGAAGTCACGGATTCTGCCTAGTATATCTTCGCATACAATGTACGTTGGTTGGGGTGAGGGAGTAAGTTAAACATGGCGTGGATTGACCGTGGACTTTACAGAGGTGGTCATACGGTAACGAACTAAAATTTCGACGGCGAATAAAAACGAGACGAAATCCGGCATTTTTCCGTTTCCCTCGTCCATATTACGAACATTGCCAACTTTTAGCAGATATTATCATTGATGGAGTAATAATAAGTACTGTATATAATTAGTTCAACTGACGCCGGCATTCTTTGAGGAGTACCTGATTAAAAGAGAGTCTACTTTCTTCATATTATTGTTATTATTATTATTATTATTATATTATTATTATTATTATTATTATTATTATTATTATTATTTTATTATATTTGAGAGAAGACCCTCTTTCAGCAAATGCTGTTAAAGAGAATTTAAGCGAGTTGATTTCATATATTGTATTTTTCTATATTTCTTACAATTCGCTTCTCAGGCTCAGATACGTCGCTGAGCCTGAACAGCGAATTGTAAGAAAAATAGAAAAAAAACCAATAAATTAAATCAACTGCTTAATTCTGCCATTCTCTTTTTCAGTATTATTATTATTATTATTATTATTATTATTATTATTATTATTATTATTATTATTATTATTATTATTGTTATTAGTATTATTATCATTATTATTATTATTTTATTATTATTATTATTATTATTATTAAACAATTTGCTACTTACACTAAATACTAAATAAAAGTGACATAAGTGCTAAATGATTCATAAGGCAAAATAAATAAATAAATGAATAAATAGATAAAAAGAGAGACAAAATTATCCTTGATTCCCGAAGCGTCTCTGATACCATTGCACCACCGAAGCACACATGCAACAGGATTTCATCATTGTCAGTGTGGCGAGTGAACAAACCACCTCGATCTCCACGTGAAAGGACCGCTGCATGAGCCTTATCATCATCATCATCATCATCATCCGCTTGATGGGCGATTGCAACACGCAAAGTATCAGAGATGCTCTCGTTGTTGCAGAGGACGAGGGGGAATACAATAGCCTCATCGCCTCTCGGTGAGAGGAAGATCAGGAGACGACCCGTACTGCAGAATTCGAGCAATATTCGTCATGCGAAGTGAGTTTTAGTTTTATAAATGATCTATGTCAATAGATGCTTAAACGCGTCTTCGTCGGTTTTAAGCAAAACTGGTTCTTCGCTCCAGGTGTCCCCTGTGGCTGAGGTAATGTTATCAGTATTATCTGACCAGACCAAGAGCTAGTTCACTGAACAATTCTCATATTTTCATTGCGCCGCTGTACCTACTAAGCGGCTTTTCATCAACCACTTATTTCCGAATTTATCTATCCTATTCAAGCTGCGTTACCCATCTCGGTAGAGCTGTTTGAAATATGTTCCTTTCGACGATACTCGAGCATGTGGACAAAACATGCAAAAATAAAAAATAAAAAATGGAGTAAGAGGTCAGAGGTCAGGATGAAGACTGTGTAACAATATCTCTTCGTGGTTTTGTTTAGATTCTGAAGCTTCACTAAGCTTTAGAATATGCATAAGTTTCATCCATTTATTGCAAATGTTTTACATGAAAACGAGAATAATCATTATAAATAATCATTATTGTTGTATGCAAAGCCATAGATATCTTAATTTCATGTTACCATTACGGTAAACACGTCGTGTCATATTCAAATAATTTACTTTGTGTTTGGTAATCCGAAGAACTAATGGCATTTTACTACTCTTACGAAATAGTCGCCAGATGCCACTATCTTGCAACTTGCTTCTGCAGTTATTTACATAAATTATACACTAACATATTAGATTAGTAAAACCGTCGAAATAGCTTACAATTATAAAGACATTAGAGGAGTAATAACTTCCTTCACATAAAATAAAACTCATTCAAGTAAGTTTGTTTACAAAAGTGAGACCATTATTTCCTTAGCTTGTGGTAATGTGAATGAAAAAGGGACGACGCTTTGCAGTATAGCCAATATAAAAATACTTAATATTGATGATATATTTGGGTGATGGTAAAAAACTGCCTAAATTTATGTTTTCGTACTATATATACTTACAAGGAATTATGTTTTTTGTTCTTTTTTGTAAGTAAAATAGTTTTTCATTTCAGTGCTCGGCGTAAACAATCGGTTGCTATGGTAACGCATTTGAAACTACCAATCAGAATTGGGGCTATGCTCGTCTTAGTGGCCAATCGAAGCACTGCACATGTTTCCTAAACTGACGTTACTTCGAGAGTTACACTGCCTTATGCGTTGCTGTGTGCGTTTGCTACTTGAAGCTTTTCTGGCCAATCGTACCGAATAATTTTTCTTTTGTTAAACATAAAAAAAAAGAAAAATCGAAAAACTTTGCGACAGAATTTGGGTCCATTTAAATGGTCAATGAAGAACATTTCCAAGCCCCAGGAACCTGATGTCCTCTCTCGAGTGAAGCCTCCCTTGTTCGTCGGTGGTTTCCCCTCCAAAGTAAACTAATTTTGGGGCTTTCTCGTGCATGAATTTGACGGCCCAAAATTATAATTTGATTCACAGCCTGTTACCTACTCGCTGGAGTGTCGAGGCCTAATTTCATAGGCCTCGTGGAAATTATCTGCCTGTTTGCCATACATTACTTTCCTGTCATTTATCAAGTTATTCGGTATGAACTAATTCTTCAATTTTGTCGGTTATTTTCTGTTTTATTTAGTTTCGAAATAACCTCAATATTTTTTTATAATAAACATTTAACTGATAAATGAAACTTTTCTTGAGAACATCTTGAAGAAAAGGAATAGTTTCTAAATGTCTTTATCAACAGCCCTGAATTAAAATGAGAACATCATTATTGTCACATTTCAAGCAAACTGAACGTTTTCATCTAGCTCTAACATATTATTATTATATTATTATTATTATTATTATTATTATTATTATTATTTTATTAAAAGTAATGGCTACTTCAGCAGCGTTACACTTGTAGAGATTCTTCTCTATTTTGCGAATAGCGGCTTTTTCAGTGCTACTTAAACAGGCTAGTAGACGGCCTATAGAGGTCATGGTAAAATACAAGGGTCAAAAATAGGTGTATATATTTGAATTTTACAGATAAACTATGATACCATAGTCATCAAAGTCATTAACGATTTTCTCTCTCTCTCTCTCTCTCTCTCTCTCTCTCTCTCTCTCTTTTCTTAAAGCGAGCTTTCGTCTGGAGCTGCAAGACATCCTCGGGCTGGGAAGCTGAGGGTGGACTGATCTTGGTGCGGTGTCCGTCCTCCTTATATCTGTGGTTGACAGTAGGGGGTCTGCCCATGACTTGTCTCCTATTGGCTGGTGGCGGTGAGTCTTGTTTTCATTGGCTGCCTGAGCCAGGTCTCAAGCCACTTTCTTCGGGCCGATGGTTGCGTTGCAGCATATCCTGCAGCCGCCTGGACCTCCTAAGCGGCGCTGTAACATTGATGGGCGTTGCGCTACGATGTGGGACGTCACGGCTACTTTGATTTCCATCGGCTGCAGGAGTACCTCGTTCGGGGGCGTTGTCATCCATAGAGTTGTCATGATCGGTGGTGTCATTGTTGGTGGCAGGTCTTCTCATACTCGTAGGGAGGAGAAATTCTTCCTGCGTCGTATTCAGAGTAGGTTTTATTTGCTGGATGAGTAGCGCTCCAGCAGGCGCAACCCGACGGGCATCAGGGACCTTCCCGATGATCTTCGTGTTCTTTATGATGACATCTTGGGAGATGGCCTCGAGTTTGGTGCGGGCGTGATTCTTTATAGCCCCCTCTTGGGCGTGGCACGAGAGTCTCTTCGACAGTCGCATGGTAGTCATACCTACGTAGGCGCCGCTGCATTCGCGGACTGGGCATGTATATTGGTACACTACATGCGTCTGCTTCAGGGGTTCTCGTACCTGTGGAGAGGGGTTATTTTTCATAATAAGAATCGCGCGTCTCCGATTCTGGTAATATATGATTAGGTCGATATTCTTGGTGTCGTCAGTCGGGGATACATTATCGGAAATAATTTTCTTAATGGCGTCCTCTTCTTTCACGGTAATGGGAACTCATGAAGGCTTTGTAGTACAGCTGATATTATCCTGGGGCGGGGCTGCGGGCTCTCACTACCGTACCATTTCTCCAGGGCTGTGCGGACTTCCTTGCTGATTAATTTATTTCAGTACCCAGTATTCACAAGTACTTGGAAGACGCGGTCGAGTTCCTGGTGAGTGTCCTGCCCGGTTGAGCAGTGGGAGAGGGCCCTCCTGACGAAGGCCCTGACGGTGGTGCTTTTGAATCTGGCGGGGGCACTCGCTGTCTCCGTTGAGGCAAAGTCCTAAATTGGTTTTCTTTGTGTAGACTGAAGTACGGAGACCGTCTTCCGTCTTGCTTACAAGGACGTCGAGGAAGGGAGCCGATCGTCGGAGCTGCGTTCGACTGTGTAATTCAGCACACTACACTGCTGAAATGCTTGACGGAGGGCTTATACCTCATCCTCGGCGTCGACTTGCACAAAGATGTCGTCAAATATAACGTCCATATCTGCGGGGTTGCTGCATCCCTGGCGAAGACCCGTTCCTCCACGGTGCCCATATAAAAGTTAGCGAAGAGAAAACCCCCAGTGGGGAGCCCATCGCCACGCCGTCCTTTTGGCGGAACATCTGGCCACGGTGGGTGGAGAAAGGGGCCTTCTTGGTGCATATCTCCAGCAGCGTACGGAGCGAGGCTTCCGGTATGTTAAGGGGCGCCGTCGACTGATTCCTGTAGACACGATCAAGGATTATATCTATGGTTTCGTCGACAGGCACGTTCGTAAATAGGGACTCTACATCCAGCGAGGCGATAATCCCGGTACCAGGGGCGTCCTTGATGGCTTCTAAAAACTCTGCCGAAGACTGCAGGCTGTACCGACTCGGGACGTAAGGGGTCAAAATTTAAAAATTTGGTTGAGGCGTTTTAGCCAAGGCGTACGTAGGGGCGGGCGTCTGCTGATGATCGGCCGGAGGGGGTTTCCTTGTTTGTGGGTTTTTACATTGCCATATAAATAACCCAGGCTGTAGTCTCCTTGTATGGGCGGGAGGGGGTCCACAGCATTTGTTGCAGCATTCACTGCGCTGATGATTCCGTTAGCCTCCCTCTTGATGTCGTCTGTCGGGTTCCTCGTCAGGCGCTCGAACTTCTCTCGTCAGACAAAATAGCATCCAGCTTCTCGTGATATTCGGCAGTATCAATCAAGACGAAGGCTGCTGTCTTGTCCGCGCGTCGCACCGTGATGTTCACTTTCTCCTTCAGTTCCTTCGCTGCTTTCTTCATCTCCTTGGTGAGGATCCCGCTGGAGTGCGAGCCCCTCTCTGTAAGAGCTTCAGCAAGTAGGAGGGTTGAAGGGCGTCGGTAGTTCTCACGGTGCTCCGGGCTTCGAGTTGCTGGATGGAGTCTAGGAGCAACTCGATTTCGAGTCTCTTGAGGCCTGTGGCTCGAAATGAAGTGGCAATTAAGGACCAGCTTCAGAAGGGCGTCTTGATCGGGAGTGGGGTCGTAATCGGTAAGGTTAATGTACCTTGGGTTCGTTCAGGGATGCGGAGTTTGCCGCCGTTCAGGGAGATGAGCTTTCGCAGGGCACCTCTCATCCGCTGTTTCATGTCGTCCTCCTGAAGGAGGACGAGGCTTCTCTCGATGTTCCCAGGGTACGTTGGTTCCTCTCCTACTGGGTTGTCTACATCCATGGGTATGTCACGTTCAGGATTTTCAAATTCGGTGTCGTCCAGTCCATGACTACCTTCCTCTCGAAGGGCACCAGGACGTACTGCTATAGGTTCCTCTCCTACTCCACTGGTTGCCGGGGATGCTTCTCACTCTCTCCCACTCCTGCCGCAGTCTCTTGGTCTCGTTCTGGAGGGCACGCAGTTCGGTAGTCTTGATCGCTATTTGCCGCTGTAGGAGGATTTTGGATAAAGCTGCCTGGTGTCCTCATTATTTCTGGCTGACGGGTCGTGTAGCCGAATATTAGTTGTACTTAGGAAGCAGACCCTCTCTCAAGCATACTTTATTAAAGTAATGGCTACTTTCAGCAGCGTTTACACTTGTAGTAGATTCTTCTCTATTTTGCGAATAGCGGCTTTTTTCAGTGCTACTTAAACGTGACATACCCATGGATGTAGACAAACCCAGTAGGAGGAGGAACCAACGTACCCTGGGAACATCGAGAGAAGCCTCGTCGCCTTCAGGAGGGACGACATGAAACAGCGGATGAGAGGTGCCCTGCGAAAGCTATCTCCCTGAACGGCGGCAAAACTACCGAATCCCTGAACGAACCCAAGGATACATTAACCTTACCGCGATTCACGACCCCAAGTAGCTCCCGATCAAGACGCCCTTCTGAAGCTGGGTCTTAATTGCCACTTCATTTCGAGACCCAGGCCTCATGACAAGAGACTCGAAATCGAGTTGCTCCTAGACTCCATCCAGCAACTCGAAGCCCGGAGCAACCGTGAGAAACTACCGACGCCCTTCAACCCCTCCTACTTGCTGAAGCTCTTACAGAGAGGGGCTCGCACTCCAGTGGGATCCTCGCCAAGGAGATGAAGAAAGCAGCGAAGGAACTGAAGGAGAAAGAGAACATCACGGTGCGACGAGCGGACAAGACGGCAGCCTTCGTCTTGATTGATACTGCCGAATATCACGAGAAGCTGGATGCTATTTTGTCTGACGAGAGCAAGTTTCAGAGCTGCCTGACGAGGAACCCGACAGACGACATCAAGAGGGAGGCTAACGGAATCATCAGCGCAGTGAATGCTGCAACAAATGCTGTGCACCTCCCGCCCATACAAGGAGACTACAGCCTGGGTTATTTATATGGCAATGTAAAAACCCACACAAACAAGGAAACCCCCTCCGGCCGATCATCAGCCAGACGCCCGCCCCTACGTACGCCTTGGCTAAACGCCTCAACCAAATTTTGACCCCTTACGTCCCGAGTCGGTACAGCCTGCAGTCTTCGGCAGAGTTCTTAGAAAAGCCATCAAGGAACGCCCCTGTTACCGGGATTATCGCCTCGCTGGATGTAGAGTCCCTATTTACGAACGTGCCTGTCGACGAAACCATAGATATAATCCTTGATCGTGTCTACAGGAATCAGTCGACGGCGCCCCTCAACATACCGGAAGCCTCGCTCCGTACGCTGCTGGAGATATGCACCAAGAAGGCCCCTTTCTCCACCCACCGTGGCCAGATGTTCCGCCAAAAGGAGGCGGCGTGGGCGATGGGCTCCCACTGGGGGTTCTCTTCGCTAACTTTTATATGGGCACCGTGGAGGAACGGGTCTTCGCCAGGATGCAGCAACCCCACAGATATGGACGTTATATTGACGACATCTTTGTTCAAGTCGACGCCGAGGATGAGGTAGAAGCCCTCCGTCAAGCATTTCAGCAGTGTAGTGTGCTGAATTACACAGTCGAACGCAGCTCCGACGATCGGCTCCCCTTCCTCGACGTCCTTGTTTAAGCAAGACGGAAGACGGTCTCCGTACTTCAGTCTACACAAAGAAAACCAATTTAGGACTTTGCCTCAACGGAGACAGCGAGTGCCCCGCCAGATTCAAAAGCACCACCGTCAGGCCTTCGTCAGGAGGGCCCTCTCCCACTGCTCAACCTGGCAGGACACTCACCAGGAACTCGACCGCGCCTCCCAAGTACTTGTGAATAATGGGTACTCAAATAAATTAATCAGCAAGGAAGTCCGCACAGCCCTGGAGAAATGGTACGGTAGTGAGAGCCCGCAGCCCCGCCCCAGGATAATATCAAAGCTGTACTACAAAGCTTCATGAGTTCCAGGTTACGTGAAGAAGAGGACGCCATTAAGAAAATTATTTCCGATAATGTATCCCGACTGACGACACCAAGAATATCGACCTAATCATATTACCAGAATCGGAGGACGCGCGATCTTATTATGAAAAATAACCCCTCTCCACAGGTACGAGAACCCCTGAAGCAGACGCATGTAGTGTACCAATATACATGCCCAGTCCGCGAATGCAGCGGCGCCTACGTAGGTATGACTTACCATGCGACTGTCGAAGAGACTCTCGTGCCACGCCCAAGAGGGGGCTATAAAGAATCACGCCCGCACCAAACATCACGAGGCCATCTCCCGAGATGTCATCATAAAGAACACGAAGATCATCGGGAAGGCCCTGATGCCCGTCGGTTGCGCCTGCTGGAGGCGCTACTCATCCAGCAAATAAAACCTACTCTGAATACGACGCAGGAAGAATTTCTCCTCCCTAACGAGTATGAGAAGAACTGCCACCAACAATGACACCACCGATCATGACAACTCTATGGATGACAACGCCCCCGAACGAGGTACTCCTGCAGCCGATGGAAATCAAAGTAGCCGTGACGTCCCACAGCGTAGCGCAACGCCATTCAATGTTTACAGCGCCGCTTAGGAGGTCCAGGCGGCTGCAGGATATGCTGCAACGCAACCATCGGCCCGAAGAAAAAAGTGGCTTGAGACCTGGCTCAGGCAGCCAATGAAAACAAGACTCACCGCCACCAGCCAATAGGAGACAAGCATGGGGCAGACCCCCTACTGTCAACCACAGATATAAGGAGGACGGACACCGCACCAAGATCAGTCCACCCTCAGCTTCCCAGCCCGAGGTTAATCTGGCAGCTCCAGACGAAAGCTCGCTTTAAGAAAGAGAGAGAGAGAGAGAGAGAGAAAATCGTTAATGACTTTGATGACTATGGTATCATAGTTTATCTGTAAAATTCAAATATATACACCTATTTTGACCCTGTATTTTACCATGACCTCTATAGGCGCTCTACTAGCCTGTTTAAGTAGCACTGAAAAAGCCGCTATTCGCAAAATAGAGAAGAATCTCTACAAGTGTAACGCTGCTGAAAGTAGCCATTACTTTTAATAAAGTATGCTTGAGAGAGGGTCTGCTTCCTAAGTATATTATTATTATTATATTATTGGAAAAAGTAAATCCACAATAGTTTGTTTGATCTTGTTATTTAAAAGCTTTCTGCTTTGTATTTTAGATATCAAGACATATTATTGTGATTTACTTTTCCATTTTATTGACTCATGTAATTATGAGTTTTCTTTGAATTATTATTATTATTATTATTATATTATTAGTTATTATTATTATTATTATTATTATTATTATAAGACGAATATCTCTTCATGGACTTGATTGGCCAACGCTACATATTTCACGCTTCTAGAAGGACTAATAAAGGAAGTGGAATTATCAGCATCATCATTTTGGAAAGTCTGCCAGATTCTAGGAAAAATCAACGGAAGTGACATGAAAATTTTACGTCCTCTAAAATAATATAGTAATACTATTTTTTGCGTTTTTGATTTATTAGTGAAGAAATAGTGGAGATTATCATTAGTCAACAGCTTGTCTAAGAATCATCCACATGAATGGAATGCGTTTTTTAAAAGTATCATATCACTTTATATATATATATATATATATATATATATATATATATATATATATATATATATATATATATATATATGACTGGTAAAAATGTTCTGTAACAACAGAGTTCCATCTAATAAAAGGAGCCCATAAAAAACAAAAACACAAAATAGAGAAAAAGTACTATATTTCAGAGACTGCTGTCTCCTCTTCAGGTAGATGAATGAGAAAAGTTCACAGAAAAGGTGGTATTTATACCAAGAGGTCCATCCACAAACAAGCCATTTTAAGTCACCCCCGCTGATAATCTTCTCTAATCTTCTTAAGGGTTGGTTGAATGAGACGTTGTCGATCGTGTCCGAAATCCATCCTCCTTTTGAGATGTTCATTACCTGCCTCTCTTTTATTAAGGCCGATTCCATCATTTGACTCTTGTACCGGCAGTTGCTGCTATAAATTACACGTGACAAATTCCAGTTTATTCTATGGTTATGTTCATTTATATGGTTGAAGATAGCCGAGTTCTGTTGTCCATACTAACTGACCGTTTTTGTTTGTGTGTATTAATCTCTGGGGAAGGGATTTACCTGTAAATCCGATGTAAGATTGGTCACAGTCCTGGCATGGGATTTTCGTATACCCCAGAGTCCTTTGAGGGAGGTCTTTTGTTGGACGTTAATCAGGGATTTGGCTAAGGTGTTTGGGTAAGTAAATACAAAAGGGTTCGATTTTCCGATGGGTTGGTTATTCTCTTAATCGTGTCCAGGTGGGGAATTATTATTTTATTGTTGGGTGTATCTCTGGTCTGTCTTTAGGGGGTCGGTAGAAAATTACGTAGCTTTGTGAATTGCTTTCTCAATTATATGGTCAGGATATTTTAAAGACGAAAGTTGCTTGCGAATTAGTTCAAATTCTTTTTCCAGGAATTCTGGGGAACAAATTCGTAAGGCTCTTAAGAACAAGTTACTAGCTACACCTATTTTGATAGAAATGTCATGATAGCTAAAGTAGTGAATGTATGAAAGTAAGAACGTTGGTTTTCTGTATATGGTAAATTTGTATTCTGTCGTATCTCTGATTATTAAAACATCAAGAAAAGGAATTTTGTTGTCTGTTCCCATTCAACTTTAAATTTGATGTGGGCACTAATGTGTTAATTTCGAGAGGAATTCATTGAAATTGCCCCACCTATTATCCCAAAATGTTAGGATATCATCCACGTATCTCATCCACAGCATGTTTTTGGGTTTTATTGCATTTATTACTGTAGTTTCAAAGTATTCCATGTACAGTTGGCTAGAACAGGACTTAAAGACTACCCATACTACACCCGAATTTTTGCTTGTAGAATGATTCCCCGAATGAAAATACGTTATTAGATGCACATAATTCAACTAGCTTTATTATTTTGTCAAGCGCCAATGGGAAATGATCTGAATAGGGGGATAATTGTTTTACCCTTAAAAATTGAAGAAGAACGTCCTGTACTGGTACTTTTGTGAACAAGGAATCTACATCAAGGCTTAAAAGTTTTATGTTGTGAAGTGGTATATGTGCTTCTCTGAATTTGTGACAAAAATCTTCCGAATGTTTAATGTGACTGGGAGAGAAAAAATACTAAAAAGGGGAAAGGAGGCCAGCTAACCATTTAGAAATTTTGTAATTGAAAGCACCGGCACATGAAACGATGGGTCTGAATGGAAGATTGTCTTTGTGAGTTTTGGGAAGGCCATAAAAATAGGGTAATTTAGGATTAATTACTTTAAATTTCTCTAATAGTTTCAATACTCCTTTTGTCTTTGCCAATTAATCTTACTTTCCGAAAAAATTCTGCTGGGAACGTTTTGGAGGGGATTTTCGTCAGTTTTTCGTATGTGTTTGTGTCGCTAAGGAGCTGGTTGATTTTGTCAAGGTAGAAGTCTTTTGTCCATTATTACAATTTTGCCGTCTTTGTCGGATCTACTTATTATAACATCTAACTTTCCAGGATTCTTCACTCACTTCCAGAAGTCAAGCCAATTTTTTCGCAAGTTTGAAAAAGAACTGATCACCCTACACCGGCTGAAAAACAAAAACACTTTTTAGAAAGAATGCCTCAAAGAACAAGTACTAACCAAAAATGTACGGATTCGGGAGATGGACTCTGCAATCGGACCCCTTCCCTCTCTCACACAAGATTTTCCTGGAGGAAAGAATCACCGATACGAAAAACGACATCTTCGTACTACGCAGAGTGATATATGGAACCCAGTCTAATCTTCGCCTCCTCACTACGGACCACATATACAGGTATCTGATTTCATTTCTGTTCCGACATTGCTGCCTATAATAGCGTGACTCATTCCAACAGACTTCTACGCAAGTTAAATAACCTAATAGACAATAGTGCATGGAATAATCTTGAGCAACAAGACAAAGTTTTAACTTATCCAACACCCCCCTTACTGTAAATCAACATTTAGTTTTTAAATTTAGGCTTATCCTTTGCCCTTATGCCAGACCGCAAAAACAACCTAGACTTCATAGTGGCTTTTGATAAATTCATATCTGATAAAAACTACAAACCGTGAAGAGATATGTTTAAAAGGAGTGTTACTAAATGCTTTAACTGACTTACATAAGAAATATCCTGTTCCCCGCAGATTCATGATAGCCATCCACTCGCTAAAAAAGTTAGATGTTATAATAAGTAGATCCGACAAAGACGGCAAAATTGTAATAATGGACAAAGATTCTACCTTGACAAAATCAACCAGCTCCTTAGCGACACAAACACATACGAAAAACTGACGAAAAATCCCCTCCAAAACGTTCCCACAGAATTTTTTCGGAAAGTAAGATTAATTGGCAAAGACAAAAAGAGTATTGAACTATTAGAGAAATTTAAAGTAATTAATCCTAAATTACCCTATTTTTATGGCCTTCCCAAAACTCACAAGACAATCTTCCATTCAGACCCATCGTTTCATGTGCGGTGCTTTCAATTACAAAATTTCTAAAATGGTTAGCTGGCCTCCTTTCCCTTTTATTTTTTAGGCACTTTTTCTCCCAGTCACATTAAACATCGGAAGATTTTTGTCACAAATTCAGAGAAGCACATATACCACTTCACAACACAAAACTTTTAAGCCTTGATGTAGATTCCCTTGTTCACTAAAGTACCAGTACAGGAACGTTCTTCAATTTTTAAGGGTAAAATTATCACCTATTCAGATCATTTCCCATTGGCGCTTGACAAAATAATAAAGCTAGTTGAATTATGTGCATCTAATAAACGTATTTTCATTCGGGTGGGGAATCATTCTACAAGCAAAAATTCGGGTGTAGTATGGGTAGTCCTTTAAGTCCTGTTCTAGCCAACCAATCTGTACATGGAATACTTTGAAACTACAGTAATAAATGCAATAAAACCCAAAAAACATGCTGTGGATGAGATACGTGGATGATATCCTAAACATTTTGGGATAATAGGTGGGGCAATTTCAATGAATTCCTCTCGAAATTAAACACATTAGTGCCCAGCATCAAATTTAAAGTGAATGGGAAACAGACAACAAATTCCTTTTCTTGATGTTTTAATAATCAGAGATACGACAGAATACAAATTTACCATATACAGCAAACCAAACGTTCTCACTTTCATACATTCACTACTTTAGCTATCATGACATTTCTATCAAAATAGGTGTAGCTAGTAACTTGTTCTAAGAGCCTTACGAATTTGTTCCCAGAATTCCTGGAAAAAGAATTTGAACTAATTCGCAAGCAACTTTCGTCTTTAAAATATCCTGACCATATAATTGAGAAAGCAATTCACAAAGCTAACGTAATTTTCTACCGACCCCCTAAAGACAAGACCAGAGATACACCCAACAATAAAATAATAATTCCCCACCTGGACACGATTAAGAGAATAACCAACCCCCTCGGAAAATCGAACCCTTTTGTATTTACTTACCCCAAACACCTTAGCCAAATCCCTGATTAACGTCCAACAAAAGACATCTCCAAAGGACTCTGGGGTATACGAAATCCCATGCCAGGACTGTGACCAATCTTACATAGGATTTACAGGTAAAATCCCTTCCCCAGAGATTAATACAACACAACGGTCAGTTAGGTATGGACAACAGAACTCGGCTATCTTCAACCATATAAATGAACATAACCATAGAATAAACTGGAATTGTCACGTGTAATTTATAGCAGCAACTGCCGGTACAAGAGTCAAATGATGGAATCGGCCTTAATAAAAGAGAGGCAGGTAATGAACATCTCAAAAGGAGGATGGATTTCGGACACGATCGACAACGTCTTCATTCAACCAACCCTTAAGAAGATTAGAGGAAGATTATCAGCGGGGGTGACTTAAAATGGCTTGTTTGTGGATGGACCTCTTGGTATAAATACCACCTTTTCTGTGAACTTTTCTCATTCATCTACCTGAAGAGGGAGACAGCAGTCTCTGAAATATAGTACTTTTTCTCTATTTTGGTGTTTTTATGGGCTCCTTTATTAGATATATATATTATATTAATAAAAAAGAAATCAAACGTTATTGATGCACTAACTAAAAATTCTATAAATAGAGGTCTGGGAACGCTGTATGAAACTACCATAAACATGTAGGCCACAATGATGATATGGAAATTGTGAATGGAGGCCACGTATCGATCTAAAAAGAATAGATTGCATCTAGAATGTAGTATTATTACTGGAAAAGAAAACAAACCAACAGCCACAAATCCTTAGTGGTGTGAGACTAGTCTTAATTAAGTATTTGGTCAAATAAAGTGAGAAAGAAAAGATAAAAAATATCTTATAAATTCTTTTAAAGTAAAGGACATGAGTGATAAATAATCTTAAATGTCAGATACATGAAGATGCGAGAAACATTACATAGAAAACTTGCAAATGGCAGGTCAAAGTTTTGTACACACATTAAAAATACGCCCTTGCCTTAATAGTATTTTTCTTGCAATGCTAAATCAGTATGTGCCTTACGAATATTGCACCTTTCATCAAACCTTTCCCTTTCTATTTTACATTATCCTTTATTCATGTAATTCAATTTTCTCGTTTTCGCCTGAAAACGGTTCCTTACTTCGTAACGGATAAATAGGGTAGGACAGACTACCCCCTCTAAATCCGAGAAGTGTCTCAATCAAGGGCCACTCATCCTTAAAAACATAAAATCGAAAAATCCTAAAGAAAAGAGCTTTATTTGCCTTTCGGTAAATCCACTTTATTTCAGCAGATCCCTCGAGGCCATTTTCTACGACCCCTTTGCATCACAGAGTTGGAAAACCCTAGTCGAAATGGTTTCCAATATTTGCTCTACATTTTTTTAACAGCCACTCTTGGAAGAACAAAAAAAATCTCAGTTCGTTCATCTCAATTAGTTGTGTTGGGGAAAGTTAATCACTTCTTCATTTGATTTCTTATTGTCTCTGTTTCTGTTTATTATCTGTAGGTTAATCTTAATTGTTTGAAATCTACTTTTATTTCTAATTCAAAGTTATTGCTTTCCATTTGCTAAATCATCATTTATCTTGGCAATAGCTGGTTAATTCAATTTACCATGAACCTTTCCTCGCTATCAGCAAACATCATCGAGCGTCTGTTTGGCCACAGGATATATTTGTTTGTATTTTTTCCACGATTGTGGCTGGAGAGTTTGTTTCACGAACATACACGCTAAGCAAAGTCCAGACTCGATCTCTCCATTTGTTGTCCAATACATCAATTCTGCTCCAAACCCACCATCACCAACTGGCTATCCTCGCTATGTTTCCGTATCAGGTCGTAAATCTCCGTCCATTCGTTTTCGAATAGATCCAAATTCGATTTATTTTTTAAGGCATCAATTTTTTCCACCCCGATGATCCAATGATGCTCCTTCATTTTTCCAATTGATTTCCTCTTATTCAACGGCAGTAAAACCGTCGATTTTATTTTCTCTCGATGTGAATCCTCGAAAAAGACAATAAAAAGTATCATATTTATAATGACTTTTTTGTGTGTGTGTACCTCGCCGATAAGGTTACCCGTGATCCCAAACCGCTATCGAATTAACCTGGGGGGAAAAATCATAAAAAAATTGTTTCGATGAAAATCACAAAATGGGTTTTTGGCCACGGTGGGTTTAATCATCGTTTCCTCAGTGAATTTATCGGCTTTTGATGAAAGGGGAGAGAGTGACCTTGACATATATATGTCTCAGTGCCTCGGTTGACCTTGAAGTAACAACAATTCCTACTTATCTGTTTCTAAGTTTGCAAATGATTCCGTATTCCTGTCATTCCTGTCTAAAATTTCTGGTCTCGTAGTGACTCGCGTTCTTCATTTTCTCAAGACTCTTTCCACAGAAACCCAAAGACATTCCAGTGAACACGTAGAGAATCTTTCCAGTGAAGCAGACTTTCCAGTGAAACCCAGAGACTCTTAACTCTGAATTCCAGAGAATCTTTCCAGTGAAACTCAGACTTCTTCCACTGTAGCCCAGAAACTCTTTCCAGTGAAACCCAGAGACTCTTTCAACTGAAACTCAGACTTTCCAGTGAAACCCAGAGATTCTTTTCCACCACTGAAACCAGACTTTCCAGTGAAATCACTTTTTTCCCTGAAACCCAGAGACTTTCCACTGAAACTCAAACTTTCCAGTGAAACCCAGAGATTCTTTCCACTGAAACGCAGACTTTCCAGTGGAATCCAGGGACTCTCTCCATCGAAGCCCAGAGGCTCTGTCCACCGAAACCTAGAGACTCTTTCCAGAGACTCATTCCTATCCAACCCAGAGATTCATTCCACTGAAACCCAGGAACTCTTTCCTCTGTAATCCAGAGACTTTCCCTTGAATTTCAGAGACTCTTCAGTGAAACCCACAGAGTCTTTCTAGTGAAACCATCCCAGTGGTGCCCATAGACTTTCCATTGGAACCCAGAGCTTCAACGATCGTTAAGATACGAAAATCAACATTCTGACATTTTTAATTATAAAAACGCACCAACCTCAATTTAAACTGGAATACATCACAGACAGTTTACAGAAGCAAGTGTCGTTTCATTGGTCAGGTACTCGAAGCGGCTTTCATTAAGCAGACGAAAAGCATGAACTGTTCACGAGGGTCATGGAAATCAAATAAGACTGGACATAATTTTTTTTTTTTTTTTAGATTTCAGGTCAGATTTTAAAGATGACCACCTCTTAATATATAGATAAGCGGTTCTGTGTGTAATGAACGGAAATATATTGTTAATGGAGCATTTCCTTTCCAGTTTATAAATATATATATAGTATATATATATATATATATATATATATATATATATATATATATATATATATATATATATATATATATATACTATATATATATATATATATATATATATACATATATATATATGTGTGTGTGTGTGTGTGTGTGTCACATAAAGAGGGGGATTTGCTATGATATATTTTAAATAATATATGATGTGATATGCTATGACATTTCTTAGAATGTGGAGTCATCATTTAAGACAATGGTCCGAGCGACAAGTCTTGGGAATGCTGACATGTCTTTTTGAGGTGGTGTGATCAAGAGTGCTGTCTTAGCAAATCAGTGCCTCGTCCTGTAGCTATGCACGGGCGGGTCATAGAGGTGACTTTGAAACTGGACTCAAGCAGTTTACGGGCGTGAACATTGAGTGTGAATTCGTGCGTGCGAGCCTTTTCCCCCTACATAATGAAATGTAGTGTTACCAAGAAGGGGAGACTATTACGGAGAGGAGGCAGAGCCAGGATGGCTTCTGCCAAAGTGTTCGTTGATAAGTGTTGTGCAATACTGTGCTGAATGGGTAAGTCTTCTCTTTATTTTGGCCAAAGTGTGACTGGATTGTTTTTTAATATTTATTTCAGAGATGTTCTATTTCATATGTTCTTTGATTATGGTCTTATGCTTATCAGAGTGTTCTCCTGTTTTCTAACGGGCGATTCTGGTAAAGGGGAATTGTTCTGGAGAAGAGTGGAATTGACCTGGAGGAATGGGAACTGACTTAATTACTATGGTGTACTGTATTATGTCTTGCCCGGTTTTATGACTGAGATAATAGTGGGGCTATCTGAGTTCAATCATTCATTTAATCTTTCTGTTTAGAACCTGAGTTTATTTAGCTGACACTTTGCTTTTAAATAAATGTGTATTTTTGTAATTCACGACTCTGGAGGGGATAATGGAGGGGGGAGGTGTATAGAGAGAGAGAGAAAAGAGAGGAGAATGTGGGACAAATTGCCTTATAGAGTATATGGTATATGTTATATATATATATCTAATATATTATATATATATATATATATATTTATTTACTATAATATATATATAGATATATAGATATATATATATATATATATATAAGACATAGATATATATATATATATATATATATATATATAGATATATAGATATATATATATATTATATATATAATATATATATATATATATGAATATATATAGATAGATATATATATTATATATATATATATATTTATATATATAGATATATCTATATGATATATATATAGATATATATATATAGATATATATATATATTATATATTCAGAATAATTTACTATAGATATAGATATATAGATATATATTATATATATATATATATTTATTTTACATTATATAGATTATACATATATATATATATATAGATATATATATAGATATGTAATAAAATATATATAATATATATATATGCATATATATATATATATAGATGATAGATATACATACTATATATTATATATATATATATATATATATATATATATATATATATAATATATATATATCTTACAATATTCATGGAAGTGCACACATAATGACAAATCTATACTTGAATACTCATACGTATTCATTTTGATATACGTCAGTTATGAACTATCAAACATCTACAGGGAAGCAAACGAAGACGTCTAACCAAAATCTTTAAAAAAAAATATAAAAAAAAATATAAAAAAGTTCACTTACTCGTAAACTACGTTTCCACACTCACTTTAGAAGCGTGGACGACGCCGAGAGCGACGTGGATTTTCCAAAAGACGTCATTTCACTCGGAGTTTTGCGACCTTTGAAGCGACGGAGCTCAGGCTGAGAAAATCAATCGATCGATGATAAAAACCCGAGATTATCTTTACTGCATTAAACCTTCGAATGTCACTCCAGTCCTTCGAGGACCCATGATGGAAGGGGTTTATCCGTCGGGGTGGAAATGGGGGGAATTATTTCGCCATATACTTTTTTTTTTTTTATCTTCAGGAAAGTTTTGCAAACATCTCAGAGACTTTCTTCTCAGTGATATTTTGGGGAAAACTCACATATAATAGAAATATTTCAAAACTTATTATGCTTTCTCGCCTTTTGTAAATATTTCAGGACTTCTTTCCTTTATCTAATCAAGAGGAAAATTTTCCGAAGATGAATGCTCTCGAAAATATTCTTGTTTCCTACCTTATACTCATACAGTAAAGGCTCACAACAGCACGTTGAACCCCCGAAACGCAATATTTTATGAACCAGTGCGTATTAACCCCTTTCTTACTTTCACCTAAAGGTGAAAGGAATTAGAAAAGAGATAAAGCACCAAAATTCAAGAACAACATTCATTACAGACTGAATATGGATATGTTTTAACATATATGCTTTTTATACAGATTTAGTAAAGGGAACCATCTGATCCTCCTGAAAATAGTCCTAAAGTAACCTGAACTATAAATTGCTCAATAAATTACAATAAACTGAGGAATAACGTTGCCTCTTTCAGAAAAGATGATTCAGAGTAAAACAACAAAGCAAATTGTTCTCATTTAATTACAACTGACAAGCAAACGCTGTAAAAAGCACTGTGGGAAAAAAAACTGTAAAAAGCGATAAAACAGAGAGTTTCCACAGACTTGCAATAATTAATGCATAACGATCACCAGTATTTGAACTATTTTTTTTTTCGAGACGCTTCCCAATATGACAATATTCTGACACTGAATCTCTCTCTCTCTCTCTCTCTCTCTCTCTCTCTCTCTCTCTCTCTCTCTCTCTCTCTCTCTATCGTCAGTTCAGCTTTACGTTACCAGGTAGAAAGGAATCTAGCAAATAACGTGGAACATATTCCTGTGTACTACATGTGTTCTCATATCGTTTGTAATTGGCAGTGTGGGCTGATAACTGACGTATAATATATATACTCAGTCCTTCTTATTTCTGATTTTTTGTTAAATTAATCTTGAGTCCAATTCATCTTGGCAAATGATGCAATCAGCTTAGCATATTTGTTGATCTTTTGGAGGTTTGTTGATAAATTTCTCATAATAATAATTTTTTTTTTCTTTATTTTTGAGAGAGAGTTGAGGGGGCGGCCGAGAGATTGACCACTCTACAATTCTGAGTGGATCTTGTAGAGTTTTGTTGATTGATTTCTCATAATAATTAATAAAAAAAATTAATTATTCTTTGGTTATCCCTCTAGACTCCTTGGAGAAATACACTACCATCGCACTATCAAAACCAAAAACTGGCAACATTGAGATGAAGAAAAAATCTGAATAATTATAACCTACAGACATAGCTTTATGTCACATAAATTTCTAACCTCCTAAATATATATATTAAGGCTTTATGATAATGTCAACACATAAATAGACGTAGAAAGGGTATATAAACCGCTGTTAAAACTTTGACGGTTAGATACTAATGGAACGTTTCTGAGACGTAAGCAGCATGCGTAGTAAGTAATGTCATCGACAGCTGAGAGTTCCCTTTGTTAGTGGTGGAGGGAATTTTAGATATCCCACCTTCCTATAGAAGGCAGGAGAGAGGTTTAGAGAGGTGGGTGGTTGTCATGCCGACGAATGAATGAGGGTAGCCTCTATCTGGACATTTGAATCGGTATACGAACTTCTTCCCTTATAATACTCGAGAGGCGAAGTCGGGTTATTTTCCAAGAAGATCCGTCGTTCGATGATTTTTATGATGGATGAAGAGGGCGATATTGACATCGTCTGAGGTGGAAAGGACGCTGTTCTTAACTGTCTGCTTCAGCCTGACGGTAATGTTGGTGTATATGGCCCTTAGAGAATATGCCTTGCAACAGTTGCTTACAAAAAGCGTGGTTTGCTCTGTCAACTCCATTGTGTTTTCTTACACTTAGAGGCCATTTTCCATACCTTGTGATCAATTGCTTTCCAATAGAGGGGGTTTCCAGAGTTTAAATAATAAATCTGTTTGACCGCCAAAAACACGCAAGGCTAATAGAGTTGTTATTTGGGCCTTTTTTTTTTTTGCCACGAGCAATGTGGCCGGATTGCAGCCAAATGTCCTAATATAGCCATTTTTCATGCAAAGTGATCAGTTGTTTGCCAATAGACGGTTTTTTCCAGAGTTTAAATAAAAAGTCCGTTTGGCCCAACAAAAACACCCTGGAAAAAGTAGTCTATAGGCAAGTAATTAATCCCTATGCATGTAAAATGGCCATCTTTGGACATTTGATTGCAATCCGGTCATATTACATTACTATTCGTGCCTTTTTACCCACGCTCCTCTGCAATATGGTCGAATTGCAATCAAATGTCCAAATATGACCATTTTCCATGCATAGTAGTGGTTTTTTGTGGGTTCAAACGAACTTTTTCTTAAAGGAAAATCCGTCAGATCCGTCAAAAACACCGAATTGCAATCAATTGTCCAAATCAATTCTTGCTTTAGCTGCATTTTTCTCAGTTTGAAGGAAAAGTCCATTGGCCCCCTAAAAGCCATCCAAGGCTATAATAGTCCAAATGTTACCATTTCTTTAATATAAAAAGTATTCTTACATTATAAGTTAGTGATAATAGCGCTAAGTAATTCTTGAGTTGCAAGTTGACAGTATGTTACTTATTATTCTTTCAGAAAAATAAATATGAATAACTCTCTTATTTTTTATGTAACAAATTATTATGGAATAGACTGTTTCTACTTGCGATCTCAACTTTCCGATCTTTTCTCTAATATAGTCTTTTTCTTTCTCATTCCATTTCACTCAGCTACAGTAAAGCTGATAATTATCTTTATTTATCAAACCAGATAACCAAAGCTTCATTGCCAAAATTACTGTGTAGAGAGAAAAAAATTTAATTTCCTGCACACATGGCTCTCTCCTTAACCTTTTATGTTAACCAAGAAAAGAGTTTCCTAACTAATTAGGTAAAGGATTTTTCCGAATTCCGAGATTAATATTTTTAAATATTATAACGATGTATGCCCTTGGCTTCATTACTTGGTTTTCTCCGTATTTCTCAACATAGACGGTAACTAACCAGTATTACTTATGCAGACTCTGCCTTCCTTCATCGTAGGCAATTAGAAAGACACTAACCCTTATGAAAACGTTGATTTTGCATCATTAATTGTTGTTCACCTTTCGCAATAATTATTTGAAAGGATAAATTATAAGATAAGAAAACATAGAAAAATGTAAGTATATTTTAAAATCTCAATTGCTTTTATAATTTATTTAGTTCTTTGCTCATAACTCTAGAATCCTTGAATATGCGAACACACTTCAAGTCAATAAACACAACTGGCTACTCTTAAGGGAAGAACAATATCAAATAATTTGCTGTCTGCTTGGTTACGACAGCGAGACCTTCAGCTCTAGAAAGTAGCTTGAAGATTCCTCCCAGCGGCCCATAGCAGAGAAGCACCGCACCTACCCCCTGCTGACTCTCAGCCACAGCCTTGATAACATCTGGTAGATTCCAGAAGAAACGTCGGCATAAAATATTAGCTTAGATTTGTATTAATTTACGGATAATGCACACCATATTTGAGTATACATAAACTTCGTCAATTTCATCGATCTTGACTTTTCCTATGTATCCCATAGGCGCGTTACTCGCCAACCTAAATAATATTGAAAAGGCCGCGATAAGAAGATAGAAAAGAACTTCTGCAAAATAAATGCAGCTGAAGCAGCAATATTCTTCAATAGTACATTATTATTATTATTATTATTATTATTATTATTATTATTATTATTATTATTGTACTTAGGAAGCAGACCCTCTCTCAAGCATACTTTATTAAAAGTAATGGCTACTTCAGCAGCGTTACACTTGTAGAGATTCTTCTCTATTTTGCGAATAGCGGCTTTTTCAGTGCTACTTAAACAGGCTAGTAGAGCGCCTATAGAGGTCATGGTAAAATACAGGGTCAAAATAGGTGTATATATTTGAATTTTACAGATAAACTATAATACCATAGTCATCAAAGTCATTAACGATTTTCTCTCTCTCTCCTTCTCTCTCTCTCTTCTCTCTCTCTCTCTCTCTCTCCTCTCTCTCGCTCTCTCTCTCTCTCTCTCTCTTTCTTAAAGCGAGCTTTCGTCTGGAGCTGCCAGACATCCTCGGGATGGGAAACTGAGGGTGGACTGATCTTGGTGCGGTGTCCGTCCTCCTTATATCTGTGGTTGACAGCAGGGGGTCTGCCCC
Organism: Macrobrachium nipponense; assembly: GCF_015104395.2. Taxonomy (NCBI): domain Eukaryota; kingdom Metazoa; phylum Arthropoda; class Malacostraca; order Decapoda; family Palaemonidae; genus Macrobrachium; species Macrobrachium nipponense. The sequence goes on along the minus strand of NC_061100.1, from coordinate 23,468,951 downwards.
ATGCTTGTCTCCTATTGGCTGGTGGCGGTTAGTCTTGTTTTCATTGGCTGCCTGAGCTGGGTCTCAAGCCACTTTCTTCGGGCCGATGGTTGCGTTGCAGCATATCCTGCAGCCGCCTGGACCTACTAAGCGGCGCTGTAACATTGATGGGCGTTGCGCTACGCTGTGGGACGTCACGGCTACTTTGATTTCCATCGGCTGCAGGAGTACCTCGTTCGGGGGCGTTGTCATCCATAGAGTTGCCATGATTGGTGGTGTCATTGTTGGTGGCAGGTCTTCTCATACTCGTAGGGAGGAGAAATTCTTCCTGCGTCGTATTCAGAGTAGGTTTTATTTGCTGGATGAGTAGCGCCTCCAGCAGGCGCAACCGACTAGCATCAGGGGCCTTTCCGATGATCTTCGTGTTCTTTATGATGACATCTCGGGAGATGGCCTCGTGATGTTTGGTGCGGGCGTGATTCTTTATAGCCCCCTCTTGGGCGTGGCACGAGAGTCTCTTCGACAGTCGCATGGTAGTCATACCTACGTAGGCGCCGCTGCATTCGCGGACTGGGCATGTATACTGGTACACTACATGCGTCTGCTTCAGGGGTTCTCGTACCTGTGGAGAGGGGTTAGTTTTCATAATAAGATCGCGCGTCCTCCGATTCTGGTAATATATGATTAGGTCGATATTCTTGGTGTCGTCAGTCGGGGATACATTATCAGAAATAATTTTCTTAATGGCGTCCTCTTCTTCACGGTAATGGGAACTCATGAAGGCTTTGTAGTACAGCTTGATATTATCCTGGGGGCGGGGCTGCGGGCTCTCACTACCGTACCATTTCTCCAGGGCTGTGCGGACTTCCTTGCTGATTAATTTATTTGAGTACCCGTTATTCACAAGTACTTGGGAGGCGCGGTAAATATAAAAATAACCCCTCTCCACAGGTACGAGAACCCCTGAAGCAGACGCACCAAGATCAGTCCACCCTCAGCTTCCCAGCCCGAGGATGTCTGGCAGCTCCAGACGAAAGCTCGCTTTAAGAAAGAGAGAGAGAGAGAGAGACGAGAGAGAGAGAGAGAGAAGAGAGATGAGAGAGAGAGAATCGTTAATGACTTTGATGACTATGGTATCATAGTTTATCTGTAAAATTCAAATATATACACCTATTTTGACCCTGTATTTTACCATGACCTCTATAGGCGCTCTACTAGCCTGTTTAAGTAGCACTGAAAAAGCCGCTATTCGCAAAATAGAGAAGAATCTCTACAAGTGTAACGCTGCTGAAGTAGCCATTACTTTTAATAAAGTATATTATTATTAGTATTATTAGTTATTATTATTATTATTATTATTATTATTATTATTATTATTATTATTAATTGATGATAAGATGATGAATGAGATGATGACGATGATGATGATTATTATTTCGAAAGGAGACCCTCTCGTAGACAAGTTTTGTTAAAAATGGTTGCTGATACAGCACTATAATCTTGTGAAGGATCTTCTCTATTTTCCTGATGACAGCTTTCTCTCTGCTGCTTAGACTGGCGAGCAACGCACCAAAGGGCATGATAAAATTCAAGCTATTCAGGCATGGTGCATTGATTTAATATAAAAGATACTAAATAGGAACAGATGGAACCGAATAAAATAACTAGTTATGTTTAGTTACATCGCAGCATTATTTAAGTATGGGGCAACAAACTATCTTCCATCTTATTTGTTTAAGCAGGATTCTCAATTTTTTTGTTGAAATAGTGTTGAAATAGTTGCCACTTGACTACATCTAAATATTACAGATTTAAGTTTCGACAAACGTTCCCTTCAGGGGTATCAGCCCTTGAATTGTGGTAACTATTCAAGTTATGGAATCATCGTTGGTGTAAAGATGTATGCCTTGGGTATTCTCTATATTTCTCAACCTCGACGGTAACCAACTAGTATTTCTTTTACTATTTATGCAGACGTTGCCTTCCTTCATCGTAGCCAATTGGGAAGACACTAACCCTTATAAAAACGTTGGTTTTCCATCGTTAATTGTGGTTCTCCTTTCACAATAATTATTTGAAAATTAAATTATAAGATAAGAAAACAATAAAAAATATAATTAGGTTTTACAGACTCAGTTGCTTTGAAAATATGTTTAGATCTTCGTTCATAACTCTGGAATCCTTGGATACACGAACACACTTCAAACCAATAACTGGCTTCTCTGCAGAGAAGAAAATATCGAATTCTTAGGATTTTAAGAGCATTTCGTTACCTAAAATCTAATTGGAAAAATCTTCCACTGCATTTAGGACTTTCTGGAAATGACCTTATGCACGAAGCCGAAATATGTCTTAATAAATGACGCTATATAATTAAAAATACAGTGTCATATGGCACCTCTTTCATGACGTAGGCAGAAGGCGGAGTGATGATGCCATCGACAGCCAATAGGATGGCAGCAAATTTCCCGCCAAAAAAGAAGGAACCTCATCGGGTTCCTCCAGTTTATGCGTTGCTGTTTGCTGTTTTTATAAATGCCAAATTTTTTCGAAGGTTTTCTAGTTTTCATATTTTTTTATTTTTTCCTTCCTTATGTCGTGTATTTACGTTTAGAAACATGTATTTCATCAATAATATATATTAGCAACGATTCAATAACTCATTTTAATTATAAAATTGGCGAAAGTAGTCTCACTTCTTAATCTGTTAGCTGAGTATTTATGTGTGTTTATTATTTTTGTAAGGCATAGAGACTTATATATAAAATACTAAATCTAATAACCTCATAACTGGATACCATTAGAATTATTGTCTTTTCTATTGAGTTTTCATTATACCTTAAATAATTGAGACATTTTTAATCCGTATTTTCTGTCATACTCCTAAAGGTTTCATATCCTATCTGTCAAATCATATAACTTCCTTTCTGCTATTTTTTTCAGCTTCTATCTAAAAACCTATTTCCTCTTTAGAAATAAAACATGGTCAATAGCTTATTATTATTATTATTATTATTATTATTATTATTATTATTTATTATTATTATTATTATTATTATGATTATTATTATTATTATTCACGTGAAAATGTTATAGGCTATCCAGGTGTGGTGAATTAATTTAATATAATAAATGCAAAATAGAAATAGATAGAAACGAATAAAAATAACTAGTTATGTTTAGTTACATCGCAGCATTATTTAAGTATGGGGCAACAAACTATCTTCCATCTTATTTGTTTAAGCAGGATTCTCAATTTTTTTTGTTGAAATAGTGTTGAAATAGTTGCCACTTGACTACATCTAAATATTACAGATTTAAGTTTCGACAAACGTTCCCTTCAGGGGTATCAGCCCTTGAATTGTGGTAACTATTCAAGTTATGGAATCATCGTTGGTGTAAAGATGTATGCCTTGGGTATTCTCTATATTTCTCAACTTAGACGGTAACCAACTAGTATTTCTTTTACTGTTTATGCAGACGATGCCTTCCTTCGTCGTAGCCAATTGGGAAGACACTAACTCTTATAAAAACGTTGGTTTTGCATCGTTAGTTGTTGTTCTCCTTTCACAATAATTATTTGAAAAGTTAAATTATAAGATAAGAAAACAATAATAAATGTAATTAGGTTTTACAGACTCAATTACTTTGAAAATATGTTTAGATCTTAGTTCATAACTCTGGAATCCTTGGATAATTTATCACACTTCAAACAAATAAAAATATAACTGGCTTCTCTTCAGAGAAGAAAATATCGAATTCTTAGGATTTTAAGAGCATTTCGTTACCTAAAATCTAATTAGAAAATTTTCCACTGCATTTAGGACTTTCTGGAAATGGCCACATTCACGAAGACGAGATATGTATTAACAAATGACGCCATATAATTAAAAATACAGTGTTATAAGGCATCTCCTTCATGACGTAGGCAGAGGCGTAGTGATGATGTCATCGACAGCCAATAGGAGGGCAGCAAATTTCCCGCCAAAAAGAATGAACTTCCTCGGGTTCCTTCAGTTTATGCGCTGCTGTTTGCTGTTTTTTTTACAAATGCCCATTTTTTTCGAAGAAAATCTGATTTTCATAATTTTTTTTATTTTTTCCTTTCTCATGTCGTACATTAATTCAGAAACATGAATTTCATCAATAATATCTTATTAGCAATGATTCAATAATTAATTTTAATTATGAAATTGGAGAAAGTAGACCCACTTCTTAAGTAAGTGATGAGAAAATTTCGTGATCTTTTAGATGAGCATTTCTGTGTTTATCATTTTTATAAGGCACAGAGATTAATATATGAAATACTAATATTATTATTAATCTCAGAACTGGATACTATTAGAACTATTTTCTTTTGAATTGACTTTTCATTTTTCTTTTAAAAACAAGACATTTTGAATCCATATTTTCTGTCATGGCTCTAAAACCTTGAAATTTTTTCTCTCAAATCACATGATTTCCTATCTGCAATATTTTTACAGCCTCTTTTATTTTAAAAAATAATTTCCTTTTTTGAAACAAAACATGATAAAGAGCAAGACCATTATTATTATTATTATTATTATTATTATTATTATTATTATTATTATTATTATTATTATTATTATTATTATTATTATTATAAACAGTGTAAGCTATTCAGGTGTGGTGCATTAATGTAATATAATAAATACAAAATACAATTAGATAGAACCCAATAAAGTAACTTGGTCAAGAATGTGGCTGCAGACGATCTTCCATTCTCTTTAAGAATTCAGATAGTTGCCAGGTATCACTGTCAAAAAATTACAGAATTAAGTTCTGAGAAATATTCACTTCAAGGGGGTCTGCTCTTTTTCATCGTGATAGCTTTTAAAAGTATGGAATTACTTGAGTAGTAATGGTATATTCTCTTGGTCTCCATGAGTTGCATTATCTGTATTTCTCAACCAGGAAAGTTACCAACTAGTCTTTTCCGTTACTTATGCAGACGCTACCTTCCTCCATTATGGCCATTTGGGTTAACACAAATTCTCGTAAAAATTTTAATGTTTCGTCGTTAATAATTGATCATATCTCACAATAATTATTTGAAGAGTTAGATAATTAGGTAAGAAGACAATAATTAGGGTAATTAAATTTGATAGGTAAAGATGCTTCAAAATTTTATTTAGATCTTTGTTTATAACTGCAGACTCCTTAGGTTAGCGTACGTACTCTCTTTAGGCCAATATATAAAAACAAAAATGGCAACTCGTCGGTGAAGACAAATACCGAATAATTAGTCCTTAAAGATCATTACTTTACTCCAAAATATAGTTTCAAATATTTTACATAGAATTTAAGAATTTGTGATAATGTACATATACTCAAAGACTAGACATACTTTAATATGTGCTGGTTTTATTCAGCAGGAAAGTGCAACATGGCAACTTTTCATGACGTGGGCAGCCTGCGACGTTGATGTCATCGACAGCCAATGAGAGGGCAGCTAATTTCCCGCCAAAAACGAAGTCACTGTGTGGGGTTCCTCCAGTTTATGCGCTGCTGTTTGCTGTTTTTTGAAATACCCGATATTTTCGAGAATTTCAAATTCTCTTAAAGTTTTTATTTTCTCTTTCTCTTGACGTCTATATAGGTCTGAAAACGTGTATATCATTAAAAATATTATGCTATTAATGAAAGAATCACCTATAATAATAATAACAAGGACGGAATCTCATGTCATATGTCATTTTCCTTTCATATAACTTTCTTATTGCGTTATATGATATATATATATATATATATATATATATATATATATATATATATATACTATATATATATATATATATATATATATATATATACATACATATACATGTATAGACATAAGATATATATATATAATATATATATATTATATATATATATATATATATATTGTTTTGAATCCACATTCTTTACCATATTCATTACACTTTCATATGCTTTCTCTCATATGATTTACTTTCTCTTCTACACTTTATTGTCTTATCTTTTGAAATGGGATATGCAACACTGTATAACCAATAATGATGTATAGAGAGAAGATATAAATATAGTTTTCTGTAAACATGGGTCTCTCCTTACCCTTATAAGTAATCTGAGTTTAATACTTACAGCAACATTCAAATGGAAGAAACTTATTATTATTATTATTATTATTATTATTATTATTATTATTATTATTATTATTATTATTAGGTAGTCAGTCACGGTTCATTTATTTGCATGTAGTAAATGGAAAACAACAAAAAGACAGAATCGAATGTAAGTAATTAAAACGAACCAACAATAACCTCTCGTGTTATATCATTCCATAGCTGGAATGCTTTTGTTCTCAATAACTTTCGACGGCCTTGTGGAATGACATAGTTGCCAGGTATCACTAGGTAAAAATAACATTTACATTTCACTAAATATTCAATTTGTTGCGAGTATCTGTTCTTGCATCGTAGTAGCTATTAAAGGTCGGTACTTATTGGTGGCGCAATGATTTAGGACCTTGGCCACCATATGTCTTATTCTCTGTATTTCTCAACCTACATGGTTGCCAACTAGACTTTTTCGTCACTTATGCAGACTACTTTCCACCATTGTAGCCATTTTCGGGATTCTAAGCAGTCAAAATTGTTGGTTTTACATAGATAATGACTTTTAGTTTGTCCTAATATATATTCATTAATTAATATAATCTGATATCAGGGCATTAGAACACAAAATGATATTTAATAACATAAATTCTATAATCAATTTAAATAGATATTTTTGATTAGTTCTCTAGACTCTTTGGACAACGTTATGCCCCTTGCACCATATAAGACAAAAAGTGGTAACTCTTCCATGAGAGAGAAGAACGAATGAGTAGCACCTAAAGGCATTTTTTCTATTTCACATATACACATAAGTCTTTTGAATTTATGGTAGGACTTTACGACACTATGCATACACAACAAGAAGGAGTAATGTGCACACGAATCCCTGTTACAAGATTGATGGTTAGTGTCATATGGCAGTATTTCATGACGTAATCACCGAGTGACGTAACCATTGACAGCAAGAATACAGGAGTGTCGAGAGTTCCTTCGTGTTTATGGGATGCTGTCTGAGTTTCTCCCAAAATTTCTCTTTCTCATAAAAGTGTGAAAAACTGATATATATATATATATATATATATATATATATATATATATATATATATATATATATATATATATATATATATATATCAGCAATAGAAGAGTTCCGTGGAAATCGGAGACGAATAATAAATATTAAAAACCAGGGCTTGAATGAAGAGCATCTTTATTTGCGACTAGTTTCGGAGATTTACTTTCCTCCGTCATCGGGCAATCTATAATGAAATATTATTTACAATTAAAATCAATGACGTAATATAAGTTACAGTAAAACAAAACAAAATAAGATAAAATTACATAATTATTATAAGTTACATTAAAATTAACGAAGCAAAATAAAATGTAAAATTACACAATTACAAGACATAATAACCTAAACTCGCAGCAAAATCTTAAAATATAGAGAAATACATTGTTTGTTGTCAAAGAGAGCAGAAAAAACCTAAAAATCTAAAAACACAGCAATTCAACAGACCTTTCATTATTACAAAGAGAGGGTTTATCTCTTATGGTATATAGAGACTCAACCACTCCGAGCTCCATTGCGTTGGTTCTGCAAGTAAGGACTGAAAAGGAATCTACATTGATAGGATGGTCATATTCTTCAGTGTTGACGAATGGCACTAAATGGTGGTTTGCTTAATGGCCTATTTGTCCTAACAGATCTTCCGAGATGTTCGAAGATGCGAACCCTGAACTGTCGTTTAGATTTTCCAATGTACATTGCACTACAGCAATGACACTTATACTTATACACAATAGCTGACTGCAGTTCAGTTGGTATCACATCCTTGAACCTGAAGAATTTTTGTAATGTAGATTTAGGCTTAAATATTACTCGAATGTTTACCTGTGGGTAGAATTCATGCAAAAGTTTGGTACTCTTTTTTAACATTAAAGGACCTATTTCCAAGAAACGTGATGGGGAAAATACAATAACTGCTCTGTTGACAAGTGACAGTTGTAGGTTTTGGAAGTAATAATTTTTGAAGCTCCGCCTTTCCTATATACGTATCAGTAAAACTTTTGCTAAACAAAACCGTTCAAAATAAGCACTGCTTGATGAAATTAAACTCTAGGTTCATATTAACATAATTTGAACATATATTAAAAGCCTGTTCAGTTCAAGAGAAATTTGATTACGACCTTAACATCGAGGGCTTTTAATATATGTTCAAATTATGTTAATATGAACCTAGAGTTTAATTTCATCAAGCAGTGCTTATTTTTGAACGGTTTTAGCAAAAGTTTTACTGATACGTATATAGGAGGAGCTTCAAAAATTATTACTTCCAAACCTACAACTGTCACTGTCAACAGAGCAGTTATGTATTTTCCCATCACGTTTCTTGGAAATAGGTCCTTTAATGTTAAAAAAAGAGTAACCAAACTTTTGCATGAATTCTACCCACAAGTAAACATTCGAGTAATATTTAAGCCTAAATCTACATTACAAAAATTCTTCAGGTTCAAGGATGTGATACCAACTGAACTGCAGTCAGCTATTGTGTATAAGTATAAGTGTCATTGCTGTAGTGCAATGTACATTGGAAAATCTAAACGACAGTTCAGGGTTCGCATCTTCGAACATCTCGGAAGATCTGTTAGGACAAATAGGCCATTAAGCAAACCACCATTTAGTGCCATTCGTCAACACTCTGAAGAATATGACCATCCTATCAATGTAGATTCCTTTTCAGTCCTTACTTGCAGAACCAACGCAATGGAGCTCGGAGTGGTTGAGTCTCTATATACCATAAGAGATAAACCCTCTCTTTGTAATAATGAAAGGTCTGTTGAATTGCTGTGTTTTTAGATTTTTAGGTTTTTTTCTGCTCTCTTTGACAACAAACAATGTATTTCTCTATATTTTAAGATTTTGCTGCGAGTTTAGGTTATTATGTCTTGTAATTGTGTAATTTTACATTTTATTTTGCTTCGTTAATTTTATAAGTAACTTATAATAATTATGTAATTTTATCTTATTTTGTTTTGTTTTACTGTAACTTATATTACGTCATTGATTTTAATTGTAAATAATATTTCATTATAGATTGCCCGATGACGGAGGAGGAAAGTAAATCTCCGAAACTAGTCGCAAATAAAGATGCTCTTCATTCAAGCCCTGGTTATTATATTTATATATATATATATATATATATATATATATATATATATATATATATATATATATATATATATATATTGCTTCGCTTTTCAAGGCATTGAAGGGATGGGCTCATAAACATAAAAAAAAAGTATAAAGAAAGAGATTTTGTTTGTATGTGTGAGAGAGAGAGAGAGAGAGAGAGAGAGAGAGAGAGAGAGAGAGAGAGAGAGTTTGGGAATTAATACGTTACAACAGAAGCAAGGGGAAGGAAGACTGCTTTTGTTATTGATTCATCGGTTGGAATGCCTTTTGAAT
>NC_061100.1:23449402-23456902 GCF_015104395.2 Macrobrachium nipponense | reverse complement strand
ACTTGTGATTTTTTTTGTCAATAATAGAGAGCCAAAAACATTTAGATAGATAGATATATAGATAGATAGATATATAGATAGACAGATAAATAGATTATTTTGCCCCTGCCGAGACTCGAACCTGGGCCATTGGTTTAGAAACAACGATAAATAGTGAACTAGATCCCTACTCTTCATATATCCACCTTCATTATAGTTCAAAAAGTATTCCTTTCGTTTTTCTTAAATAAGTCCCATCAGTCTGTAACAAGCTAAAACCTTTCGCTTCGAACATATTATTATTATTATTATTATTATTATTATTATTATTATTATTATTATTATTATTATTATTATTATTATTATTATTATTATTGTTATTATTATTATTAGTTATTATTATTATTATTATATTATTACTTATATTTATTATTATTATTATTATTCAAGCGTCCAAAGAATATTGTGTATATCTGAACGATTTTGCAGAAAATAGTAAGAAATTTAAAAAATAAGTTATTAGAAAGAAATAAAGGCAAATTAATTAAGTTGCCTCCATCCTCCGAAGCTCTACTAGATTTCTGTAGGCTTTTTGAATGATATCTGGAGCCTACTCTTCAAAAAATATCAAACTTACGTATAAAATGAACGTTCACCAGTGTTCTCCAGTCATGGGTCTAATACATCCATAGCGTGCTGGAAAAAAACTGATATACTGCTTCTACCAATTTCAAAAGGCCAAAACATATGAACTTTCCACAGATTTCTCCGATCATGGGTCTAATAAATCCATAGCGTGCTGGAAAAAAAACTGATATACTGCTTCTACCAATTTCAAAAGGGCAAAACATTCGCTCTAACAGACGTAAAATACCTTTGCGTAACACCATGAATTCATATCAACAGACAATGGCGCTGACACAATCCCAGTGACAGATCGTCAAAAAGATCTAACAAGGAATCCAACAGCATATTCCTTCAAAGAAAAAGCATCGAGGGGCTAAATGAGGAACTGAACGTCACAAGAGAGATCGACGACAACGCTCCCCTTCGTCGTCTTTATTCCGAGTCGTTAGGCCTCTCACAAAGAGATGTCCTTCCATAATCTCAAATTGTATCTTGGGGCTTTTGATCCCATTTGTGGGAGATTCTGGCTTTTCATCAGCTACTGATTATTACTTCCTCCCAGGTCAGTTCGTCGTGTCACTTCTACTTACAGCTGATACGATGAAGTTGCTACTCTCTCTCTCTCTCTCTCTCTCTCTCTCTCTCTCTCTCTCTCTCTCTCTCTCTCTCTCTAGGGGCTGAACGATTTCCTTTCATAAATCTACAGGATGTTTGACCAAAATGTCAAGAGATGGTTTCGAAAGTTCTCTCTCTCTCTCTCTCTCTCTCTCTCTCTCTCTCTCTCTCTCTCTCTCTCTCTCATGACCTTTGATGGTAAATCATGCCTAGTGTACCACGCCATCTGCCTGATTTCTTTATAAATATAATAATCTCACACACTCTTGCATGGTCTTTTGTAGTTTCTCCTCATTACCCCAAACTAATAAGCTATTCAACGAAGTTTTTAAACTTGCATTTCACATCTTCGTCTTTCAACCTGAAAAGAGAAATCCAGATGCCGTGAATACAGTTTCTAAACACTTCATTGAATATACATTTTGTCGTCGAATCATCTTTAAAAAAAAATTCATCCTATTTCTTTGTGAGACTTTCTGTTTCCGTTTCTTATCGGAGTGATGAAATGCTATTTATCCACTCATATGATCGTTATTGAGATCAGTATCGCAAAGAAATAAACTCTGGGCACACATCTCTTTGCTTACCTACCGTTCCTCTCATGAAAAAAAAAGTACGTCAATTGGAATGAGTGCTGCTTAAGTATATAGAGAGAATGAAGTAAAAACGCAGATCTAAATTAAAATACTCACCATAGTCTGGCGTCTACACGAGAATGATTTAAGGAGCTTATTAAGTAGGCCAGAATATCAATTTTAACAGCTTCGTACCGAAATATACATATCTTCCATTTAAGCTACGTCTAAACGAGCAGAAAATGTAAGTAGGCTTAAAAAAAAAAAATCTAGAAATCTATCTACTGGAACAACATATGTTCCCTATACGCTATGTCTAAACGAACCCACCCTCCAAAAAAATAAGGCATCCTACTTTATGTGATGATTCCGTGATTCTCACAAAAGTCAACTTCTTTACGCTGGACGAAATATGTGACGAGTTCCGGAGAAAGTTGAAAAAGATAACTCCCGTGCGTGGGAGAGTCTAGACGACCGAGCGTCTTCGGGAAAGAGACGAAAATGTATGGTAAAGAAAACTCAGACTTTATGAAACCTACCTGAATAGAGAGAGAAGAGAGAGAGAGAGAGAGAGAGAGAGAGAGAGATTTTTCGTTGGGTTTACTTGGTATCTAAGAAAAAAAGGACCCATGAAATTCCTGAACGCCTCAGATAGAATGATAGAAGTTTGGCTATAGAAGGAAAAACTTGTGCCATGATCAGAAAGTTTGCTTAACATCACCTCCCCATAACTTCTCAAAAAACTTGATAAGGACAGAGAGAGGGACAAGATGACAAGATTATCTGATCTTCCTCCGTATCAGCGACGTCATATGAAACGGCCAATACCGACAATTTTCCCCCAAACATTTTTTTTTTAATTTCATGAAGGTTATTTCATTCTTAACTTACGAAGAAATGAGAGAGAATAGAGAGCAGGAGAGAATGAAAACAGACCAAACTCGTTTGATTAATCTCTTCTCCATTTGAGGATTAGTGATACACCATGAACGTTTCCAAAAAACGATTTTTTTAAAAAATGAATACGATTTTTAACAGGAAATGTCAATAGTCTTTTACAAAGAAATGTCTACGATTTCTTAAAAATAATTATCTACGATTTTTTAAAAATAGCCTACGATTGAAAAAAGAAATGTCTATGATTAAAAAAAAAATAAAAAGTCTCCGAAGTTTTACAAAGAAAAGTCTACGATTTTCTACAAAGAGAGGTATACGGTTTTGAATTTTTAAAAAAAAATGCCTACTTAAAAAAAAAGGTTCTTAACTAAAGTTAATCTAATGATAAATATCACAGACAGAGAACAAAGTGAAAATGATCCAGAGAAATCTCTCGCTTGGAATTTTCCTGGAAGTGCGTCAGAATTATTTGATGAAGCAAATGATTATAAATCTTCAAAGAATGGCACGCTAGAAAAGAGTCAAGAGACAATGAGTGATGATTTGTGTTCGATGTCACTTGTGTCAGAATGAAGGGGAATTGGTGACCACTTGTTAATGTTAAGTGTTGGAATTTTTTTTTTTTTTCTATCTGGGTAAGGCAGTTCTGGAAAACGTCAATTACATTCGCGCAATATCCTACGACCATGCTACAATATACATAAGGAAAAAACGCAACATATCGGAAAACGTAAACAAAACAAGACAGTTGAATTCATCATTGCATTTGTCATCAGACAGCTTGGATTACCCACTTTAACTTATTCATTAAACAGAAGCTTCCCTACTTGACTTCGCTTGAAGTTGGCAGCCATGATTCAAACATGGCTTCCAGTTTCCAGGAAATTATATAAATATCCCGATATCTGCGCTACCTCTTTTATACTTTAGGTTTCAAGAGGTCTTGGATTAATTAATCAATGGGAATTGATAACCGAATTCATGGAGGATAATGCGCAATATTCATAATTTATTTTTATTCATTTATTTATTCTTATTTTATTTTATTTTATTTGTTTTTTGAGATGCAGAACAGTCAGGTTAATGTTCGCCTTTTATCACATACACAGATTCGCAGAACTCAGAAAGTTCACTATAGATTAATAGTGAAAAGTAAATAAAGTAGATATATATATATATATATATCTATATATATATATATATATATATATATATATATATATACTAGCTGTTGTACCCAGCATTGCTCTGGATAAAAATGGAAATGACATCCGTGATGACAGACCCTATAGGGCAGATTATGCAATGACTCTCAGAATAAGTAATCACCTGGGTTCCTGTTGAGCCAAAGAAGGTTTGAAAAATCCGTCGAGTTATTAAAGTATTCTACAGACTCAAAGAAGTGGAAAAGCCGAAGAATTTGCTGTCAACTCCAAAAGTTGTAAAAAAAAAATGAGGGGTTATGAAAAAGACCGGTTTTACGGCCTCCTTAGAAACGGGCCTCGAATTTTGAATTTTGACTAAAATCTTCCCGGAGGGGAGTCTATGGTTAAAGTTTGGTGGCCCTAGCTTCCATAGTCTGGGCATAAATAGCGAACAGACAAATAAACAGATATTGCCTTGTATGCACACACACACACACACACACACACACACACACACATATATATATATATATATATATATACACACATATGCACGTAAGTGTAAAATGTAAACAAATAAGGAGATATACAATAGGACTCTTCCATTAGTATGCGTATGCAATCATAAACTCACATTAGGATATAGCCACACAGGCGAGAGAATGTAGAGAGAAGTATATCTTCAAAAGTTTTCTAATGTTTCACTTAATGCAGACAGAGAGAGAGAGAGAGAGAGAGAGAGAGAGAGAGAGAGAGAGAGAGAAATAAGTTCATCTTCATAAGGGTTAGTTGCACCATTGCTTGTATAACTATGGTTGTTCAATTAGTCTCTTATATTCACTAAAATATTCATGAGGTGACGTTAAAAACCGTCCAGCACTCCTGACACTGAATTGAAGAGGAAATTTTAGCGGGGGTGTTAATGCCTGTGTCCACGGGAACATGTCCCATTAGCCTGAAGATCAAAGTCAACAAACCGTTAAAAACCGTGTTACGTTCCTGAGTGAAGTTTTCAATCCCTTTAGTAATCTCTCTCTCTCTCTCTCTCTCTCTCTCTCTCTCGTTCTCTCTCTCCTCTCTCTCTCTCTCCCTGGCCTCTCTCCTCTAGAATATATTATATATATATATATATATATATATATATATATATATATATATAGAGGAGAGGACGAGAGAGAAGAGAGAGAGAGAGAGAGAGAGAAGAGGGGGGGGGGGGGGGGGGGGGGGGGGGGGGGGGGGGGGGGGGGGCGAGAGAGAGAGAGAGAGAGAGAGAGAGAGAGTTACTGCAGGGATGACAAACCCCACCCAGGAACGTGACACGATTCATAATGGTTTGTTTACTTTGATCTACAGGTTAATGGAATTCGTTTATGTGGACATAAACATTAACACCCTCGCTAAAATTTGATCTTCCAGATTATCAAGCAAGTGCTGAATTATTCTTTAAATGTCGCAAAATAGAAATTTTAAACAATAACATAGATTTATTGAACAGCAATAGTTATGTAGGTACTGATGTCCGTCACCATTTAGGTCATTAGCTAGGCTTTCCATTCATGGGTTGGTCCTTACTAATAAATCTCTCTCTCTCTCTCTCTCTCTCTCTCTCTATATAGATATATATATATATATATATATATATATATATATATATATATATATATATATAAACATATGTATAAAGAGTAACATTAGAAAACTTTCTGGCTGGTATTTTTCTCTCAATATTTCCATATCTGTGTAGCTATGTCCTAATATAATTTTATGTTTACATGCATAACCTAATGTTAGGATATTAGTGTAAATATCTTAGTTATTTACATTTCCTACTTACGCTAATAAAGTACATATCTAGACAAATTGAAAAATACTATTCATGTAATACTCTACATCTCTCTATCATTTCGCATCTTCAGTCACCACCGGCTCCACCTGATCTAAAATATACGAGAAATTCGGGCTGGGTGGAAATTGACACTCTTTATTCCATCGCCCTTCACATCATGCACGGCTGACTCCTCTGTTTACTTCCACAAACAAATGAATCATTCGATCAATCAGCCGAGCACTCAAATGGATTATCAATGATGTTATTGCGAATACCGCCCAATTAGAATTGGTAGGCCAGATTTTCTACCCCCCACTCGGAAATGGTCAGCGTGATGTGACTGAAATTGCCGATGTGATTTTGCTTTCATATTTAGTTGAAATAATTTACGATGGGTATTCTCAGTTATTGCATTCACTAATCTCCCTTATGCTAATTCTCCTCCCCCCCCCCCCCCCCACCACGTGTTTTCTTTCTTAATATGCTTTGGTTGAATGGAATGATTAATTCTGAGTTAGCACTGTACGTTAAATTCCGATATTACTAATTTTATGGAAGAACGATCTTGTCAACTATAACTGATTCACTTAAGGTAGATTCTCGGATGAGCCTTATTCTTACGAGACGTTTGTTTGGTGGTTGCTGATTGGCTGGTACCGGGAGGTAGGCAGCTTCCAGCCAATCAGCGGCCGCCAAACTAACGTCTCGTAGGCATAGGGCTCACTCAAGAATCTACCTTAAGTGAACCAGTTATAGTGAGGATATCATGGTCTTGACATTCAATAAAAAAAATATAAAGCTATTACTATTATTATTATTATTATTATTATTATTATTATTATTATTATTATTATTATTATTATTATTATTATTATTATTATTATCACCGATAAAGACAGTACTCCTCTTTTGGGATTTGAGTCACTGACCCGTAATTCACTGCACCAAAACTACATCCACTTACTACAGACGGATTTTTGGCCTAACAAATTATAGGTCAGTGGTTTAAATTTCAAAACATAGTGTTCCTCTTTATCATGTATTTTCAAGCTTGATTGCTTGCTGATATTATTATTATTATTATTATTATTATTATTATTATTATTATTATTATTATTATTATTATTATTATTATTATTATTATTATTATTATTAATTATATTATTATTATTATTATTGTTGTTGTTGTTGTTGTTGTTCTAGAGGGTCCACAATAATACAAAGTGTTAAGAGCCCGTGTATAATTTTTAAAACTTTACAAAAAGCTTTCGAGCCCTTCCCTGGGTTCATCTTCAGTCCAAATTTTGGACTTAAGATGAACCCAGGGAAGGGTTCGAAAGTTTTTTCTAAAGTTTTAAAAATTATACACGCTATTAACACTTTTTATTATTGTGGACCCTTTAGAACATTATATATACTCTCTCGATAGAGAGTTTTTCCCTACTACTACTATTTATTATTATTATTATTATTATTATTATTATTATTATTATTATTATTATTATTATTATTATTATTATGCATTGTAACTGTTACAGAGCAAAGTCCATGGTAACTGAAATAAGGTGTTCAAAGACCGTGGTGTTTATTTCCCAGGAGACGAATTTCATTGATATTATTCTAACACGTTCCGTATAGACTCTATGTGTGTTCACACCTAAAGACGTCATTACCAATATACATACATACATATAATGTATGTATGTATGTATTGAATAGGATGTTCGTTTTAAACACTTGCTAAAGAATTATTTTCACCACGGCAACAAACTTTACCAAACAAATGCAAAATAATGAAAAGCTCCGTTGCAAAAGCAATACACACGGAACTTGT
>NC_061100.1:23441902-23444402 GCF_015104395.2 Macrobrachium nipponense | reverse complement strand
GCCAATTTCAATACCTAAATACCTATTACAGATAACCAGACTGATAAATCATTCAAAACTCAATTCGTGAACAATAAAAAGACACCTAGTTGTAATACTGGCCTTTATACAAAGTCAGCGATAATCTATAAATTACGGAGAGAGATGAACGCTGCTGTAGTCTATATTTTGGAATTTGTTCGTAATCAAAGCTTTCTATGCTCGAGTGTCCTTTGAAACTGAAAAAAAGAAATCTGTTGAAACATTTCTAGTGTTTGTTTGTTTGTTTGTTTGTACGGTGATTTAACGTTGCATAGAACCAGTGGTTATTCAGCAACGGGACCAACGGCTTTACGTGACTTCCGAACCACATCGAGAGTGAACTTCTATCACCAGAGATACACATCTCTAACTCCTCAATGGAATGCCCGAGAATCGAACTCGCAGCCAACAACATCTCTAGTGTGACATTTCTGCTTTATTTTACATGCCACAAGTATAACTTTCAACAGAACTGAATTGGAAAGAGATAACGCGTTAAGATAAAGGAAATAAGCATTTCACTAACATCATCAAATTAAGCTTTGCAATAATTTGGCTTTTAAATATGCAGTGACTAGTGAACAGTATTTCTGAATCACAGAAACTTATTCCTCATTATTAATCAAGACACTGGGTCGTCTATGATTTCATTTATCGTAACAAGATTCAGAATTTATTTCAAATATTTCCCTAAATAAAAAAGAATTAATTGATGATACCAGGGTCAATGTATCCGGAGAGATAATTAGCATATAGGTATATATTATTATTATTATTATTATTATTATTATTACTACTACTACTACTACTACCTACTACTACTACTACTACTACTATACTACTATTATTTTTTTTTCTATATCACAGTCCTCTAATTTGACTGGGTGGCATTTATAGTGTGGGGTTCCGGGTTGCATCCTGCCTCCTTAGGAGTCCATCACTCTTCTTACTATGTGCGCCGTTTCTAGGATCACACTCTTTTGCATGAGTCCTGGAGCTACTTCAGCCTCTAGTTATTATTATTATTATTATTGTTATTATTATTATTATATTGGAATCACCTCATCACCATTCCATTCAAGATAATTAGCCGCAGAGACAGAGACAGAGACTAAAATATTTCTCTAACCAGCTGAAGATAATTCTTTGACCAAAGAATTATTTGCTCTAATAACTACGATAATATCAACAACACATTTTAACCGGCACAGCATTGAAAAATGCTGACGCTGGATTTGTAAAGCCTTCATGGCACCTTTGAAATATCAACTTAGGACACTATCGATCTTGTAGGTTTCCGCCAACCCCTGTTACAACCTAGGCCACTTCAGATTCAATTTATCGGGCGCTGAGCATGAACCCAGTTTGGCGATAAGGAGATAAGGAGATAAGGGAGGCATGCACGCGGAATGAGGAGATAAGAGTAAAGAGAGCTTAGTCGTCAAAAGGACGCCAAAGTCCCTCTTCTTTTGCCGTAGGCTTAACTCACAATTTTTACTCATTGGGTGAGATTGGTAGGGATGATGATTTGATCTAACTCAAAGATGAATGCCTGCGTTTAGTTTACCAAAACAGATACTTATTATACTCTGTTTTTTCCCATTTGTCCACTCGCCTGTGGTGTTTTATATGGTAACACTGCGTCCGGGCTTTAGATAGTTACATTCAGCTTACATTCAACAATTATGATAATGTCCTATTTCGAATATTAACGGTGTAATTCGCATACAGTAAATTATTAAAACACTTTTCAGTTGCAAATGTACACCCAGATATCCTTTTATTTACCTAAAACTTACACATAGCGTAACTATCTAAAGCCCGGGACGCAGTGTTACCATAAGCAAACACCACAGGCGGGTGGACAGGTGGAAAAAAACAGAGTATAGTTCATTTCTTATTTGAATCCATAATCAAGGGCTCAGAATAATGACGCATATTTCTTATTAGAATTTATCAGCAAGTTCTTGGTAATCTTTAATGGCATCTTTCTCTTGCAACTCACAACTGTATCGTTATATGCTACACTTAAGCCTTTTGAGATGAAACGTGGAAATCTTGTCGGTGTATAATTAAATTCCTTCCTGGGATCAGACTAAGACAGTATCTCTTGCAATTCTGTACCAAAATAGCCGCGTTCATCATCTCCTTGCGTCTATTGCAAAAAACAACCGCGTTATGTAAATGCATTGTAAAACTGAGCTGGCAAAACGAAAATATCAACTATATTAAATTCTTTTACGTTCGTTAACAAATGTTTTGCGCAACATTTCATTCGTCTATTCAGTGTGAAATAAATGAATATGTTCCCAGGAAAGTATTTTTACCTAGCATACAAAATTTACCAATAAATTCTTTTTGACAAATTAATAACTATTTCATTATAAACAGACAGCACCATTTTACAAAATGAATTATTTGTCTCTTCATGAAGATTATATAGCATTGTTGCTGTTTTCTCCCAAATATTTGAATTACA
>NC_061100.1:23434402-23436902 GCF_015104395.2 Macrobrachium nipponense | reverse complement strand
TTTTTTTTTTTTTTTTGCCATGGGAAAAGGGTGGGACTTCAAAACCGTTAAAAGAATTAAATCAATAATTCAATTGATTGTGAGAAACAAAGGATATGAACAGGTATTAGGTCGAACTTTGCATCATATCAACTAAAGCATTAAATCTGTTATGAGATATGAAATGATGATTAGCCAGAGGTTAAGAGGCTATGTAAAGTAGAGGTTAAGAGACTATGTAAAGTAGAGGTTAAGAGACTATGTAAAGTAGAGGTTAAGAGACTATGTAAAGTTCCAGATGATACGCTACATACAAATATCACACTCCACACAGAAGGAATAAAGTTCCTCTCTTACCTTAGACTTTTCTTTCGCCTAATCTTGGAATTACTAGGGAATTCTCAAAGATGATGTCCTGTAAGAAAGAAAGAAGAGTTTATCAAAAACGCTGAAAATAAAGGTCTGTTCCATACACACATGCATTCATACACACACATACACAATAAGCATGTATATATATATATATATATATATATATATATATATATATATATATATATATATATATATTATATATATATATGTGTGTGTGTATTTATATATATATATATATATTATATATATATATATATATATATTATATATATAGATATATATATATATATATATATAATATATATATATATATATAATCGTAAACGACGTATATGCACTTTACGTCACACTTTTGCAATAAATTGTTATCTAAAAGAAAAACTTCTGCAGGTCACAACATCCTCATTACCAAAGCCACAGAATACCTAGAAAGTTGCCTATTCCTCAGACACTACCTGTAATTCCATAGGTAATTCATCAAGAGTTGAACTATGACGCTAGATCCCCTTAGAAAAAAAATAATGAGAGAAATTATTCATGAGGGTAACTGCTCACCTATGCTCAACTCATGAATGTCTGAAGTCTGCTTTTCCAGCCAAAATGTCAGTGTGTCACACTGAAGTCTGACTGAGACGTCAGTGGCTAGATTTCGCAGTATATGGAGAAGTATGTGGGCGCGTGTGATGTCTAAACATATGAGAATGAATGTGGGTGCTGTATAAACAATTTCGAACACAAGCATTTCTGTGAAAACGGACACAAGCATATTAATATTTGAATGTGAAGGCATGTTTACTTACATTCATGCAGATATATATATATATAATATATATATATATATATAATATATATATATATATATATATATACATATATACATATATATATATATATATATATATATGTGTGTGTATATATATATAATCCCTAAGCCTTTTACTCAGAGGATGGGTTGCACCAATCCTATACCTTACTAATTTCTCCACAAATCTCTAAAGAGTGAGGTTATTAACCCCACGCATTCTACCCTAGCAGAACCTGGTATCCATTTACATCTGGAGCAACTTACCAACCTAGCAAATTGAAATCATCAAAATCCCTACAAGGTCAATCAGTAAATCGTGTGCTTTGACCTTACTCATCCAGCAAATAATTATGAGTCACATTACACAGAAGATATTCTTCAAGTAGACGTTACGTTACCGAGATTGGGTTACTCTTAAAGCGTATGTAAACGTTAAAGAGAAAGCTTTGCTAAAAAAAAAAGGGGGGGGGGGCGAAATCCCGTTTCTTGACTTGATTAAATCCTTTCAAATTAAAAATCTACAATTATATTTGTACACTCTAAAGATTTAGACTTTCGAGCGCTTGACCGTTGTTCCTCCTCAGTGGTTCACGCGTTCGAAAGTCTGCGTTTTTAACTTCAGCGAACAATAAGACATATTGATATAAATGTGTGTTTTTAAAATACGAAAAAATAATCTTATCGCTTGCTTCTCTCCCTTTCCATTCTTTTCCTTTCGTTGTCTCGTCCATTTCCAGCATTCTCTCTCCTGCCACGTTAATCAATTTGATGGATTGATGGTCTCATTTCGTCTAGAGGCCGGGTTCCGAACATCACTCCGGCATGTCAGATAATGAAAATATATACATGTCGTCTTTGCGAGGTTATGAGTTATATAATTCATCTTCGTAAGGTTTGACCTTTTGTTTATTGTTCTGTCACCCTGCTGGTGTTGTGTCTTGGGCAATATTGATTAGCAAGGAGAGGGCGATTCATTGCACTGAGGAGCGTTGAAGAAAAGTGGGGAGAGGAGATAATAATAATAATAATAATAATAATAATATAATAATAATAATAATAATAATAATAATAATAATAATAATAATAATAATAATCATAATAATAAGTAACTAATATGAATAGCATTCTTTATATAAAAAAGTAACAATAAAATAAGAATGATAGTTAATAACAAAACTAATAATAATAATAAAACATTCTTTATATAAAAAATATAAAAAAGTAACGCTAACAGCAATGATAGTAGTATTGATAATGCTAACAAAAGTAATAATAATAATAATAATAATAATAATAATAATAATAATAATAATAATAATAATAGCATTCTTTATATAAAAA
>NC_061100.1:23404402-23429402 GCF_015104395.2 Macrobrachium nipponense | reverse complement strand
AAAGGTAAATTTTATTAAACAGCTGAATTACACAGAAGTTACATAAAAGCTGAATTATTGGAATAAAAGATTTAAGAAAATAAAAGATAATTAAAGATAAAAAAGTTGAATTTCACTAAAAAGTTGAATTATTGGAATATAAAAACTGCTTAAAATAGCAGCTACATAACTATATATCTTAAGAGAAGTTATGAGCAATTCCTCTCAGATACGGTACTCTTAAAATATTTCTGTTCTCAAACTGTAGCACTACTGATTTTATACGAGCATCAGCTTCTCGGAATTTCTTCAATTTTATGGGCGGTGTTTGACCAGCAATCAACTGTTCGTAATAAAGATCTCATCCTCGTTGCACCCTTTTCAAACTATCGATAAACTTTCATATTGTTGGATGTTGCATCCCTAGTTCATTTTGCAGCCAACGATGAGCAGCTTGGGTATGATTGTTGCTCCTATCCTCATCATTTATTCATCGTTCATAAACATTCCAAATGTATTCTCGCCTTGCATAGTCTTCTCCTTTCACATCTCCAAAACTGTGATATTATCAGCTCCATGTCTATCAAAAACGTATATATAGCCATCTCTCACAAACTTTCCTTTGCCTCGCTGTGAGAGTATACCTGATGCCATTGTAGAGGATTTACTGCAACTGAATATTTTAAACTCTAAATTTGATAAAATCAATATTTCCTAAATAGGTAATCCTAGCCTTTCCAGAAAAATGGAGAAGAAAATAGTTTACAACCATTATTGTAAAATAGCATTGTTTCCTTGTTACTTGTTAATTGACATTTACTGTATTCAAAACCATTCTTTTAAAATAGCATTCTTTCGATGTTACTCGTTAATTGACATTTACTGCATCCAAATATTTTCAGAGAGAGAGAGAGTGAGTGAGAGAGAGCCAGACAGACAGACAGAAATAATTTTTTCTTTATCTCTTCGTCTTATAGATTTACTGTATCTAAATATTTTCTGTGTGAGAGAGAGACAGACAGACAGACAGAAATAATTTTTTTTCTCTCATCTCTTCGTCTATGGCCAGTTGGGCTGCGGCCAGTCGGCCACTGCAACCAGTTGTGCTGCGGCTAGTCGGCCACGGCCAGTCGGCCGCGACCAGTTCTCCCATTCCCTCTTTTCTGGTACTCTGTTTCTTAGAATTCTTTAAAGTCCTTTAAAGTCCCTTAAAAGGTATCCTTGAGTCTGCTGGGTGTAGTAGAATTCTGTATTTAAAGTCCCTCAAAGTCCGTTAAAAAGTATCCCTGAGTCTGCTGGGCGTAGTAGAATTCTGTATTTAAAGTCCCTCAAAGTCCCTTAAAAAGGCATCCTTGAGTATGCTAGACTTAGTGTAATTCTGTATTTAGTCCCTTAAGTCCTTTAAAAACGTATACATGAGTCTCCTGGGCTTAGTGGAATTCTGTATTTATTCCCTTAAAGTCCTTTTAAAGTCATCCTTGAATCTGCTGGGTGTAGTTGAATTCTGTATTTAAAGTCCCTCAAAGTCCCTTAAAAGGCATCCTTGAGTCTGCTGGGCGTAATGGGATTCTATATTTAAAGTCCGTTAAAAAGCATCCTTGAGTCTGCTGGGTGTAGTAGAATTCTCTATTTAAAGTCCCTCAAAGTCCCTTAAAAGGCACCCTTGAGTCTGCTGAGCGTAGCAGAATTCTGTATTTAAAATCTCGTAACATTATACGTGTTCCAGAGGCTCCCGTGAGGTAAAGTTTAAAGAGATCAGTTAAAGATCAGGCGAAAAGTCAACGAAATTATATAAACTGGGTGAAGTTACCAATGCATAGCCTAAAAGGATTCCCTGGAATAAGAAATTCCTTGTGTAACAGAACACCTCTTCTGTTAAACCTCTTTAAGTGCGAGAGAAATTCCAGAAGAAAAATGAAGTTGAAAGTTGAAACCAGCTGATGATTATTTCAAAAGGAGAAAGAAAGCTGGTCCAACAAAGTCACTTCTGTTCAAGATTCGAGAATACGAACGTCACTAAAAACTGCCAGTGTCAAAGGTTATTCAGAATCCAAGAGATTCACTGTAACGAAAGATGTGTGTGGGTGGGTGCCTCTGTGTGTGTGTGAGAGAGAGAGAGAGAGAGAGAGAGAGAGAGAGAGAGAGAGCAGGGCTGAACGAAAGGCATCTGAATACCCAAACAGGCTGTGTGTGTGTGTGTGTGTGTGTGTGTGTGTATGTACACGCGTGGGTAAACACCACATGTGAATTATGACACAAAGGTGCATATATGTGTTAAAAGTCACAAAAATATAAAGAAAAAGATCTCTAAAGATGTGATACATGAGTCAAATATTACTTAAAGTAAAATAAGTGTTCCGAATGTCACAAAATATGCAATAGCATGTTGCAGGCCAATAAAAACAGCAAAATATACAAACGTTATAGGCCAGTGAGAACCAGCCAAACCAGAACCGTTTTCACGACAAAAATGTTTTGGTAATGTTGAAAGCCAATATGAAAATAAAACAAATAAGTATATGAAAACGCCCATGGTAAAACGTCACACATTCCCAAAGGTTTCACTTATAAGGCCACGAAAAGAAAATCAACGACCACAAATGATCCTTGTCGTGTGTTTCTCTATGTCAACAGGATAGATGAGTAGTTATTTGTTTTAGAAATAACAATATACTTAACAGATTCATTTTGGGTTAGGTATTCAGTATCGTTTGGATAAATATAGATTAAATTAATGAAAACTAGTACAAATTTTAGCCATTCCCTTTGACAAGGACGAAGATGAACACTATTACTATTTTTAAAATATAGGTCTTTTTTCTTTAATTTTCAATAGTGATTTTCCAAGAAGAGGAAAGTTTTTATGTGCAATTAAAATGTTTTTCTTCGGAAATTTATTTTCTGCTTCTCTATTGCGATTTATTTAACAGTTTAATGTCTTTAAAATGCAAGGAAGAAAAAGTGTATCGTAAAAACCATTCATTAAAATTAAACAAACTGAGTCAAGTGTTTACTGAAAATTATTCTAAAACGACTGAGCATAATTCTCCTTGTTTGACTAAGTGCAGGATGACTAATCGTGTATCAGCAAAGGAAACAAAATGCTTATTAATGATAACAAGAAGGTTTCCAAAACAGGATATGCGAGAAAGGTCTTTATACACGTGACCTCTTAAATTATGCAAAAGATTAGCTGGCAAGCGCAACAGGATCTCAGTATCGGAGATTTGAGCTCCAGGTTTCGTCATTATTTGTCCTTAATTGGGATCTCTCTCTCTCTCTCTCTCTCTCTCTCTCTCTCTCTCTCTCTCTCTTCTCTCGTTTTCATATTTCAAGGATATTGATAGAGAAGTGTAAATAATTAATTAAATTATCTTTTTAAAAGTATGTGGCAGCGTTAATATATATATATATATATATATATATAATATATATATATATATATATAAATATATATACATATATATATGTGTGTGTGTGTGTGTGTGTGTATGTGTGTGTGGTGTGTGCGTGTGTGTGTACATGTGTGTTTCTAGTGAATAACATAATCAAAGATATATAACACCAAACCAACAATTGTCTGTGATAACTTTAGAAGTAAACACAAGAATTAGTTTGACACAGACGTTAGTGGTTTACATGGAAACTCTATTTTGGAATTCCATCAGCCTTCTTAATATTTCCAGGTGATTTGGTAACTCCCTGATATCGGTGGTAAGAGCTGGATTTGATACTGATAAACGACCACTACTAAATAGGACCTCCAGAGAGATTACTAGTGGTAGCTTTGCACTTTCAGTTATTTGTTAATGCCATAGGCACCTCATGGAATCTAGAAAAAAGATAAAAAAACAGACTACTGAAATGAATAGGAGTCTTTCCATTAAATATGCGAATCGAGCAGCACTAGAAATTTGGCTTTTTACCATCCCAGAGAGACCTTACTGGATTTGAACGAACGATCAATCATAGCTTGATGGTTTATTTACCACAAAACGCCATAAAAACAGATTTTTTTTATTTATAATGACAAAATCTCTTTATTTGAGGATGGGATGGGGAGAGGAAGTGATAATAATAATAATAATAATAATAATAATAATAATAATAATAATAATAATAATAATAATAATAATAATAATAATAATAATAATAATAATAATAATAATAATAATAATAATGTCACAAATAACAAAGTAGTTCTCCATTCGTCCAAAATCCTCCATCTTTTGATGCATTTTATCATCGCCATCATTAAACAGCCATTCATCCCTCACCAGCGAATGCCGGAAAAACATTTAATCAGTCTCAGGCTAATGCGGGGATATTTCAAAAGGCCTTCAAGCCTAATCAGATGTTCGTCCGAGGGTCCTCTTGACGAAACATTTTATCTCGCAAGAGACTATAAACAACAAACCTGAGGTAAACAAGATCCGTCTAGGATGTCAATGTCTTTATTTTATATAATTTAAGGGTTTCCTCTTTAACTTTTTTTTTGGTCTGTTGCAAAGTGTTACCAATGAACGTGCAACTGTAATTATTAAACATTTATTCTATTTGCATTCATTTATTGCATTTAACTCATTATTGCAAAGCAAACAGAGTGCCCTTATGCTCTGCAAGAGACCACTGCTATTTTCGTAATCCATTCAACTGTTTCATAAACAGAATGACTAGAATTATGCTTAAAGCCATAGAAATGACGTAATATTTGTCATGTTAATCTCGTGCTGTTATTCACTGTGGTTTCTCATTCCATGGTCTGCAAAACGGTCTAGTTAATGTACGAGTTGTCGCTTCATTTTCAGCTGAAATCTTTTTTCCAGTGATTTCACCATTGCCCGTTGTTTTCTGTCTCCCATACTCCTTAATACTTATCCCACTTCAATTACTACCAATACATACACACACAAACACACACACACGCATATATGTGTGTTTTTGTGTGGGAGTGTGTGGGTTACTTGTGTGCGCGTATGTCTGTTTCCACGTAGCTCTCAAACTCCATAGCACAAACGCTACCATAGTGGAAATAAACTTTGCGTATCCTTTCGTGCAATGCATAATTTTCACTGCATAATGTAACAGTGAATCAGCGCAAGATATTCACTAACACTAGATTCTCATTGTAAAAAGCTTTATATGAAACGGAACAAATATACGCTACAAACAAACCTTTTGAAACTGGAAAGAAATATGATAAAAGTGTCTGAGTTAAAAAAAAATAGATAAATATGATTGACATTTATGCACGTAGAATATGTAAACATGAAGCACTGCATTCATTTTAGGATGCTATTTTTTATATTACGTTAATAGACAAATTAGCTTCCTCTCATCAAATAAACGAAGAATAAATGACAATACAATACATATGACGAAATATACTAACGTCATTCTATTTATACCTTTGATATTTCATACCAGATGAAATGGAAAAATAAGTCGTATTTGCTTCACGAATAATTTTGGTTGAGGGATGGTCCCTCATGTATGTATTAAATGAAAATATTAATTAGAAGAGAAGAATTTTGCGTATTTTTATCAAACTCAAATAACTAATATAATTATGCTCGGACCCAAAGGAATTTAGCATATATATTCCCTCAAAAGAGGATATTTAAAGTTAAATTCTCGTTCACGTTCATTTTTTTATTTATTTCAGAAGCTTTTATTTCACGCTTTATACTCAGTGACTAAATTTTTAGACTTATCGTTTATTTCATGCTTAATTATTAATTCCTCTTGAATCGTTTTTGGAGAGAATCGTTTCTTAGATTTTCTCTAAAGGGGAGCATTTCTTTTTCCTCATAGCTATTAAAGTAATAGCTGAACTCAAGGGAGGGGGTGGAAGGGAGTATATGTCTCATTAATGGATGCATCGAGGCGATTTACTGGTGCATCTACAGGTACAACGCTGCAGAACTGTGTCATGTTTAAGATGAATGGGTTTGATAATGGAATAAAAATAAGGACATTCATTGATGCAGACATCGAGCAAGAAAACCAGCTGGCCCCTCGGTTTCATGAGACTTTTATTTCTTTTATTTGACGAACAAATTAAAAGTACTTTTCTAATCTTCTTTCAATAATGGACGTAAAAACGTAAAATCAAATATTTGGTAACAATACCGCTCGAGTGATTAGGCTTACCCAGCCTCCATACTTTATCATTTCTTCATTTACATATTTCTCAACTTCTCCATTCTAGTGAACCCGGAAAAAAAACACCAATCTATACCTGATAGTCCCTCGGAAGTTTCCATACCAAATAATCCATCGGAAATTTGATTTCCCTAATGGCTTCTATCTGGGATGTTTAAACTGCCCGGCCAACTGGAAATAAGAAGAAGACGACATTACGTATTCAAAGGGATCCTATGGCGTCTCATCACGATCTCATCTTGCATATTCATCGATAACGTCAAAAGCGGGATGATGATATATCGATGCTAGTGATGGAGAGAGAGAGAGAGAGAGAGAGAGAGAGAGAGAGAGAGAGAGAGAGAGAGAGAGAGAGAGAGAGATTTCTAGGTTTTTCATATGGAAAATAGTTTGATGTTGCTTTCCCTGAATTAAAATATGACTCAGCCGAAAAATAGAGCAATCAGCATTGTCCCATATATATGATTATTATACTACAGATAGAGAGAGAGAGAGAGAGAGAGAGAGAGAGAGAGAGAGAGAGAGAGAGAGAGAGAGAGAGAGAGAGAGAGATTTCTAGGTTTTTCATATGGAAAATAGTTTGGTGTTGCTTTCCCTGAATTAAAATATAACTCAGCCGAAAAATACAGCAATCAGCATTGTTCCATATATATGATTATTATACTACAGATAGAGAGAGAGAGAGAGAGAGAGAGAGAGAGAGAGAGAGAGAGAGAGAGAGAGAGAGAGAGAGACGCGTGTGTGTTAATGTCACTGTAAGCAGTATACGTTTATGTGATTCTGTTGAAAATTAACTTAATTGGCTCTTGAATGACTTTCACGTAATTATGAAAAGCTCCTTATTTATACTCGTCCATAGGATATAAGACATTAATACGATTAGCGTTCCATTCATCAGAGACGTATCTTTAGCGTCATTTCTTAAATAACCTTTCGATGAAATTTTGTTGAATTGCTAAATGACACTTGACATGAAAACTACACAAATAAAAATGGGTTACCTAGCTGTCAGGGTCGGTAAGAAATATATTTTTTTGTTTTTATCGATCTATCTCAGTATCAATTCTTTTTATTCATTAATTTGAAAGCTATTAAATCTTGCTTCCATTTAGTTCTGAAACGTTATGTGGCAACAAGGTTAACTTAAATACATTTATAGGGTGTCTTTAATTACAACTCTGTGTATTCCTCTCACCATGTTTCATCAACTGAGACGTCCCAGGAAGTTGTAGTGGGGGGGGGGGGGGGGAGGTCAGTGTAGTAGTAATGGTTTTGACCCCTAAAATCAAGTAAATTCAGTAAATAATATATATCCTACTATGCCTGCCCAATTAGCTGCATTTTTCTAAACGGAACAACTTTGCTGTTGAGATTGGTAAGCAATGAATTTACATATATACTTATCTCCTTCTTTGTTTCTTATTTATTTATTTAGATATTTGTTCACTTATTTATTGACTTTTTTATTTAATTTTCTCACTCTCCTTCTCTTCTGTATAGAGACGTAAAGAAGCATTGATGTTAGTAAGCTTTCTGCTGACTAGCGAGGAAAATTTATAACTGCTAAAGTGATAAACTCTACGGTATTTGGTTGCCGCATTTCACTACCTAGCGTGTCAGTATTAATCTACGAATCTATTTATTTAAATATTTTTTCATTACTTTTCATTTCTTAAACTATGAAATTCTACTTCTTTCAGTAGCAAGATGTTAAGCACCAGGATGTTATAGAATTTACACACACTTGCCGGGTGAGTTTTTAATGACTACTCAGGCAAACTCTACGGTATTGACTCGCCTTTTATGATAGCCTGACCAACTGAAGAGAGTAAAATGGAAATAAAATTGATATCTACCAATTGCTTTTCTGTACAAGGCTAAACCAAATATTTACACATAAAACCACACATGCCTAAAATTTACAGATCTAATTACGTCCTCTCAAAACTATTATACCTAAAATATAAAATGAAAATTACATCAAGTAAATGTATATTTTCAGATAGTATATTACCTGTAAATATATACGCTATCACTGTATATATATGCAAGTATGTATGCATGTATGTATGTGTGCATGCATGTATGTATGTATGTAAGTATGTATGAATGTATGTGTTCAAATTATGAAAATTAAGATCAAGAAATATTGAAAAACGAATGTAGATTCCATTAAAACTAATGAATTCTTCCACACGTTTCCCCTGAAACATAATAGAAATAGAAACTCGGTGCTCATTTCCTGCGAATAAAAATCGCCACGAAAATCTACTTAAAGCGTAATTGTCTCGAAAGACATTTGAAAGCGAGATGAATATTTTCGTTTATGAAAGTTCCGGGACACTTTCATTTCTTGTAATCTAAAGGCCGATTAATATTTCTGGACGTAATTATAAAATAGTGAGGTAGACACGCTAAATACAATCCAAGGTGACAAAGAACTGATGTGATTTGACAACACAAGCACGAAAACTTTAAGTTCAAAATGGCTAAAATAAGGAATATCACCTTAGGAAAATATATTAAGGTAGACTAAGATAAGCTTTAAATTCTAATGCAATGGAAAATTATGAATAGCCTCTTAATATGAAAGTAAGACATATAAAAACTAAAACTTGCTGGCATGTATAGAATCAAATTACTGATATTCATGGCAAGTCAAAACTGTTAATTTTCAGTGCAGATACCCAAGTAGATCCTCCCTTCATAAGTATTTTATTAAGTAATTTTCTCTAAAATAGATAAATACAGATAATTTCCACGATTACACCGATTTTTTTTAAATCCCAAGCAAGCATAAGAAACATTATGCAAATGAAAATGGGAAGTAATAAATGAATTTCAGACAAACTAATTAAATGAAATGAAAAAGGTCTGACATAAAATAAACAAAAATACCAAGATTAAAGAGTCCTTACGTGCAAAAAGAAGAAATTCCTCGAAAAGAAATGAAACACTATCTCGCAAACCTGAGGAAAAAAAGTTAAGACAAGACAATAGACCATCGAGTTAAGAGGTTTTCGACCCCATCAACGACCCCCCAAAATATGTATGTACAAAAAAAGAAAAGAAAATTCTGAGTGAACTGAGAGAAGAGGATGGCGACATCATCAAGCTATTCATAGCTGGGATCGATTTGCAACGTGAGAATCCACAGGGGTGAAAACCCTTGTCCCTTTCAGCATTGTCTACGACGACTTTCTTTCGGAATCTCGGTCGTTGGGGTGATTTTGCAAATCAGGAGGGGAATAATAATAATAATATAATAATAATAATAATAATAATAATAATAATAATAATAATAATAATAATAATAATAATAATAATAATAATAATAATAATAATAATAATAATAATAGTGGAGAAAACAATCCATAACTGCGTAACTCTACACATATGTTTATTTTTAAAAGTGAAATAATAAATAGCTTCCAAGAATCTGTATGATTCACATTTTTTAAATATCATTTTGTTTAGTAAAATAACTGCAATATGTTTTTCCCCAAATAATAATAATAATAATAATAATAATAATAATAATAATAATAATAATAATAATAATAATAATAATAATAATAATAATAATAATAATAATAATAATAATAATAATAATAATAATAATCATAATAATAAAATAATATAATAGTTATTATTATTATTATTATTATTATTATTATTATTATTATTATTATTATTATTATTATTATTATTATTACAAACAAATTTCTTTACTAACTTCACGTCATTCTGTTGCCTGTATCTTTCTTTGAAGCTGCAATCCGAACAACTTAGACAATTTCGAAGTTGGGTGTTCGTTAGTGGCAACCCAATGGGTGATAATAAGGAAACGGAAGTTGCAGAGCACTACTTACGTAACTGCAGCACACCACTCTCTCTCTCTCTCTCTCTCTCTCTCTCTCGCTCTCTCTCTATCTCTCTCTCTCTCTCTTCTCTCTCTCTCTCTCTCTCTCTCTCTCTCTCTCTCTCCAAAAAAATCGCTGGAGTAATATTTTTTAAAATAAAAGAGTTGAAATCTAAGGCAAGTTTAAATCTAACTGAAAGATTCAAGAGTATTTTTTTAACATAATTCAGTTATTAGGAAAGCTTCGGTAATTTGAAATGAGGTATTATTATTATTATTATTATTATTATTATTATTATTATTATTATTATTATTATTATTATTATTATTATTATTATTATTATTATTATTATTATTATTATTATTATTATTATTATTATTGTTGTTGCTGTTGTTGTTGTTGTTATTGAACCAAGTAACCCCTGTAACGGGTCTATAATATCTACAATTAAAAGCCACAGTGGTGTTGAAAATATTATTATTATTAGTAATAGTAGTAGTAGTAGTAGTAGTTGTTGTAGTAGTCATTGTAGTAGTAGTAGTAGTAGTATTAAAACGAGCTGAACAGAATTAGCTAGTAACTATTTCATAGTAATTATTGCCATTAATATTGAAAAATATATCACAAGTCCAATGTTCACATCGTTAATACTATCGGCATTGTTACTCATACCACTGCCACTTCCCTAACGCTGATCACTGAAACCAAACTACATAATCATTAAACCCATCTTGGCATCTGTCATAACTACAAAACGAAATCTTGCTTCTTACGCATATATATATATATATATATATATATATATATATATATATATATATATATATATATATATATATGAATCCATGAAATGGCTACAAAGTACACGTATCGTCAAAGAGAAAAAATGAAATTAATATAAAGAAAAAGTGTAATGTGAAAATGAACTT
This sequence comes from Macrobrachium nipponense, assembly GCF_015104395.2. Lineage (NCBI taxonomy): Eukaryota > Metazoa > Arthropoda > Malacostraca > Decapoda > Palaemonidae > Macrobrachium > Macrobrachium nipponense. The sequence continues at coordinate 23,418,466 of NC_061100.1, read as the reverse complement.
CAAGTCCCCACCAATCGTAAAATTAGAGGCCGAACGATAACAAAACCACTACTCACCCATCCTCGCTATTTAAGCTAAATCTTTTTGATAAATATGATTATCGACATCCATGTAATCCGTAAAAACAATCCAAAATGCTTTTAGTAATTTCGTTTGAATGACGATCAGCTATCATGAAACAGCATAATGGTGTTAAAGCATTTCAAATTGAATTGCTGTTTATTTACTCCAGTAGTATTATTAATAAATACAAGCCTCATAATGCCATGAAATCATTTAAGCCTGAATTTCAATGCACGTTGAAAGACCAGCTGAACGACCAGCCTTCAGAGCTCCGACAGTGGGATTCTTGTTAAGCAGGCAAATACCCCCCTCATGATTCCACACTGGAAATCACCCGTAATCATATTTACATGGAGGACACATCGTATTTTAAAGCCCATTTATGAATGAAACTGTAAACATATTCAGATCGTAGTTATAATATGCAAATAGAATTGGAATTGTTGGACAATTTTTATTTATTTATATATTTTTTTACGATTTTTATTTCCGTCCTGGTCCCATTTGGAGCGAGACAGGTATAATCCCCGTCATAACTGTCCAGTGCAAACGCAGGATTTATACCGATACGAATCTCAAAACGGTTCAGGTTTTCAGGACGTATTTACTTTTATGTTTGTATTTGCGAGAGAACTCTGGGATAAATGTATTTATAGTTTACGGAAATATACTCCAGTTTTCGTAGTAATAAACTCTACGGCAATGCCCAGAATTCAGTGCAGGATATCATTGATAGATAAACTATAAGGGTTTTGTTGAAGTAATACATGGTTACATTGTATGTTATTATGTAATTATATATATATATATATATATATATATATATATATATATATATATATATAAAGGTATATGCCACGAGGGAAAATAAATAACGGAGTACCCATGAGATCTTTCGACGTTCAAACGTCCTTTACTTAGCAGATGAACTGGCATACAAGAGGAAATGACAATACACGAAAGGTCGTATAACTGACAGATAGGGATTATGAAGACATTAGTACCTAGAATCCGACACACCTGGAAGATGAGTAACCTTCCCAAACAAGCAAAAACATGGGTACAATTAAAAGTTTAAGACAATCTGCTCAGACACAAGGACAAGACAATTAAAGGATTATTATAGGTGACAGCTATTCATAACTTTGGTAAACAAAAACATATTCACAATACATATTCACAATACATATTAAACATACATATACAACGAAGATATCTCTAAGGCAACTCATTTTTATTTAAGTCTGTAATTATATCTTTGAGGTCATTCTTAAACATGTTACAAATACAAGGGTGTAAATGAAACAGGCCACGACTAATATTGAAATTACAATGAGAAATAAGTTGTATTAAAGCAGCTTCTAAAAGATTTCGTGATAAGACATCTTTTGACCTTGCAATTACTGAACTACCAATCCCATTTATTCGGTGGTTGTTTTCACTTAAATGAATGAATATTGCATTAGATGTTTTCCCACTATAAAACCATTTCAGTGTAAATTTAGTATTTATAGGAAACCGACCAACAACTTAACTTATGTTCATTTCTAGTCAGGCCACCATCTTATCATAAAAATATAAATTTTTTCTTCTATGTTTTTACGAGCATTGCGCATTGTCAGTCCCCAATATTTGGATCAAGAAATTGAATACATAAGAAAAATAGGGAAAGATTTATGTTATCCTTCACATATATTAGATATTTGTTATATTAAAGCCCACAAAAAGTTTTATAGTGTAAGTAACACGGAGAAAGAAAATTCTTAGAATATTCTCAGTTTGCCTGATTTTAACGGATTTGAAACCATTAAATCATTGCTAAAAGCCTTTAAGGTCAAACTTGTTTTTTCCTATAATAACACACTAAAAGGAATGTTAATAAAAAATGGCCCCAGAGAAAGCAACAACAAAATACATAAAATTCCATTTATGGATTGTCCCTCATTTTATCTCGGACAGTCGAGCAAGGACTTAGAAGTAAGGTTAAGCCAGCATAAATATTCTGTAAAACCTTGGCAAACATCAAATGCAATATTCATTCATTTAAGTGAAAACAACCACCGAATAAATGGGATTGGTAGTTCAGTAATTGCAAGGTCAAGAGATGTCTTATCACGAAATCTTTTAGAATCTTCTTTAATATAACTTACTTCTCATTGTAATTTCAATATTAGTCGTGGCCTGTTTCATTTAGACCATTGTATTTGTTACATGCTTAAGAATGACCTCAAAGATATAATTACAGACTTAAATAAAAATTAGTTGCCTTAGAGATATCTTCGTTGTATATGTGTGTTTAATATGTATTGTGAATATATATTGTGAATATGTTTTTGTTTACCAAAGTTATGAATAGCTGTCACCTATAATAATCCTTTAATTGTCATGTCCTTGTGTCTGAGCAGATTGTCTTAAACTTTTAATTGAACCCGTGTTTTTGCTTGTTTTGGAAGGTTACTCATCTTCCAGTTGTGTCGGATTCTAGGTACTAATCTCTTTATAATCCCTAACTGTCAGTTATACGGCCTTTCGTGTATTGTCATTTCCTCATATATGTCAGTTCATCTGCTAAGTAAAGGACGTTTGAACGTCGAAAGGTCTCGCGGATACTCCGTTATTTATTGATTTATCACGTTCCTAACTTTCGTGATTCAGTTATGTATATATATATATATATATATACATATATATATATATATATATATATATATATATATATATATATATATATATGTATATATATATATACATATATTTCTTTTATGTACATAAAATGTTGGTGCTCTTCCCTAAAAGGAAGAGCACCTAAAAGGTAGATATATATATAGATATATATATATATATATATATATATATATATATATATATATATATATATTGTTTATTTCTTTTTGCTATAAAAATGCCTATGCTTTTACTCAAGGATTACAGATAGATAGATGATAGATAGACAGATAGTTAGGGCACGGAGGTTGCAGGTCTCCAAACTCTACTAAGAACTATATTAGAACCAAGAGATTTGTCCTTACCCTGAAGGCCAGGTAGTTACGAACATCTTACAAAACTTACGCAAAGGAATAAACATAAACCATATGTATTATCATACCAACATTATTTAGAATACACTTTAAAATCCATGGTACTGACAGACTCGAGCCTTTTCTGACGCACAAATTCCTGTTAAACTGAAATGATAAAGAAAAAAAATGTTTCATGTTAAATAGAACACCTAGTCAGATCTGTGCATAAAATCAACCTTCTCTCTCTCTCTCTCTCTCTCTCTCTCTCTCTCTCTCTCTCTCTCTCTCTCTCTCATTGTTGCTAGATTTGCGTGTATTGATTCCAGCAACCTAACTCCTTCCCATTATGAGACTAAGCACCTGAAACCTACGATTGAAATATAGACGTAATCATTAGGCATATTGCAGGGCTGCTTCTTAAAAAATATTAAACATTTGCAGCTGTGAAAAATTCTTATTTGCACCGAAAAAAATGTTTTAGAATTATTATATTTAATATTTGTATATGAATTTTAAAACACTAGTGATAATATAATATCAATATTCGAAATGCCTATTTATTTTTTCTATATATGCGAACAGTCTATTTGTCAAGTCAATAAACAGATTCTAACACGTTTGCCTAAAGTACACGCACAATTAAAATGATGAATACTTATGTTTTGCCTTTTACTATTAGGTACGTAATCATTGTTTTAAAGGTGGAAAATTCGACCTTCAGTGATATCAGTGCTGACTGATACAAAGAAAATAGCAAATCATATCAAGTGAACCAGAATTCGACAGAAATATGAACAACAAACTCGAAACGTAATCTTATCCCACCTCATTGCTGACAATATTAGTGACACGGTGTTTCTACTAAAAAACAAAATGAATAGGTTGGATTCCTAGTCCGGATAGGAAGGTATAAAAATCCATAGTATCGCGTAGAATTGACACGTATATGCATAGTCGTGTGTGGAACCCTAGCATCCAATGGCAATATTCAATGAGAATACGTGGTAAGAGCTGTAATAAATGTTTACCACTCATGCTGGCTGAACGGATATTGTCTCTGCCACCTACTTCCCATGTGTTGGGACCCTGGCCAGGATAGATGGACATTGTATAAATAATTCCTCTTAGGTAAAGTGATCGAATTCGACAAAAATGGCAAAAATCCCGTGCAAGCTAAACTTGTGTGATTGTGTGCGTTTGTGAGGATAATAAAAAAAATTCTGTTTATGTTAATACATTCATTCATAATTTTTCAGAGGCACCTGACATTTTTACAGAACATTTCTCGTGAGGTAATAGGAAAACTGTATCCGGAACCCTGATTTAAGGAAAATGAATGCTTCTGAGAGCTTAGCATCATCAGACTCTAGGGAAAAAAATAACTCTCTCAAATTCAAGATAAGTATCAGTCTTTTTAAAGATTAGCCTCGACTTCAGATGAGCTTCTCAATCATTCCTTTCTTTGAGTTCATGTTGCCGACTTGAGTCATGGAAGAGGATAACTGAGTTCTTTTTTTTTCCCTGTTATCACACAAGCACTTCCGAAAAGCAATGCCAATTCCCTTCTCCCTGCTTTCACGAAATGCTTGTTCGCTCAAAAGGAGAGTTTTAAAATCCTCCTTCTGGAGTCAAAGGTATATCACGAATAATGACTTAAATTGGATCAGCTATAATTGATATTATTTATATATATTAATATATATATATATATATATATATGTGTGTGTGTGTGTGTGTGTGTGTGTGTGTGTGTGTGTGTGTGTGTGTGTGTGTGTGTGTAGAGAGAGAGAAAAGAGAGAGAGAGAGAGAGAGAGAGAGAGAGAGAGAGAGAGAGAGAGAGATAATGCGACAATGTGTGAACCCCTAACATTTCTACCCTCCCAGTGAACATCATAAAAATGAAAAGGTTGAGACAATTATTCCCATACCTGAGACGTAATAAAAAAAAAAATTCCTTTTTCGAAATTAAAGACAAGTAAAGACAAGACATGAGCCGTTTTCTTTCGTCTTCCATAAAAAAGCTCCAACTCCCTGGGAAGAAAACGGTCCCTTGTTATGGCAATGGTTTGCGTTTTTTACGTCGCTTAATGAACTGGTTTCAGAGAAGTTTTAGAAAGTAGATACAAAAACAAACAAAAAAAAGGAACCGAGAGAGGTAAAAGAAGAAAAAAAATCTCTTCGTTAATGGTGAAAAAGCAACACTCCGCTTTCATCTAAACGCATTTACAAAACTGGAAGGAGTATTTCCGTGCAATCCTCTTTTGTGGCCATAATACGATGCATCCCATCATTTTTGCTGTCTTGATACCCTCATTTTTCCGAGACGCAGATGAGGGTAATGGACTGATGAAAATGGGCGGGTTCACGGGAAAGGGAAAACACTTGAAGAGAGAGACGAGATGTTTGATGTAAGTACTCACATAATGCATGGGAATAAAGAGGCATTACGTCCTGTGAGAGAGAGAGAGAGAGAGAGAGAGAGAGAGAGAGAGAGAGAGAGAGAGAGAGAGAGAGAGAGAGGAAAAACACCTGAGGAAAAAGATGAGATATTTCATCTAATTACTTACATAATTCATTACAATAAAGAGGCAGTACGTCCTCAGAGAGAGAGAGAGAGAGAGAGAGAGAGAGAGAGAGAGAGAGAGAGATTACAAATGCCCGAATACTTCAAAGTAATGGTCTCGGTTGTCATGGTGCGGAATTATCGAGAATTTTTAAAGCGATCATGGATTGCCTGAATGCGATTCAATATCATGAAAACTCAGCAGCTTTTTACAAGAAATTAGATTTGATTCGGATGAAAAGAGTCGAATTGAACAAGAGACATTCGGTGTCTATTTTCCAACTGGCCTAGGACAGTTTCTCACAGACAAAAAAAACTATCTCTACTCAACTATTTCATACCGTCCTGTAAACACTTATCTTAAACTGTATATTTTTCTCTTCAAATAATAGTTTTTTTCACTAATCATCAACTATATTATCTTTGATGAATATTAATCTCACTGAAGTATCAACGCTACTTATTTTTATCGCTGACTCGACATTAATTGGTCATTATCTTGGCATTTCCGGGTTACGTGTCTACATATTTAGAGACGAAAGCTGTAGAGTCAGATGATTTATCGACAAAAGCGACAAAAAAAAGTATCTTCGACCCGTGAAGCTAGAAGTCACTCCAAATCACGACTGACGAGAGAAAATCGCTAAGGGCATTACGGGGGAATTAGCGATGGCAATTATCCACTGTCCGTCTTCCTCAGGCATTTTTAATTGGCTGAGCGAAAACGTTCGAGAAAAATGTTTAATACTGAATCATTTCAACGGCTGTTTTTTTTTTCGCATCACCTCCTGCACTGTTTGCAATACTGTCCACTGAAGAGACCCTTCCCTTCCCTTTTTCCCAACCTTCTTCCCCTCCCTTTTTCCTACCCCTTCCCCTCCATTTTCCCCTTCCCCTACCCTCCCTTTTTCCCTACCCCTTCCCCTCCCTTGTCCCCTTCCCCCTACCCTCAAATTTTCCCTACCCCTTAACTCGCAGAATATAGTATTTTTGCAACACTTATTACTTGATGAAAGAAATTTATACTAAACCACCCAAAAGCAAAAATAACAAATAAACTTCAAACACCAAAAGATCTCAGTGAAAATACATAAACAAATGGCAGATGAGAAACGAAATTAATGGGATATTCGTTTTCTTTAAAAGACAACAAATAAATAAACGTCAAAACACTAAACGTTACTCAAGAAAATATTATCTTCCTTCACAGATCAAAACATCTTATGCAGGAAGCAAATAGCAATTGTATTCCCTGAGGCCTAGTGGATAGGAAACGAACCTGGAATATTACAGTCTAGTTTTCCAGTCTTCCAGGGTTCCAGGATTATTTTTCGCAATACAGTCTATACGAACGAATGGTCATCAGGGTCAACTTCTAAGAATCAAAATCTGACAGTGTAGTTTAATTACTAATAAAATAATTGCGCTGAGATAAGGCAATACTTTATTTTTTTTAACCAACGTCCCGAGAGAGAGAGAGAGAGAGAGAGAGAGAGAGAGAGAGAGAGAGAGAGAGAGAGAGCATTCTCGAAAAATTAATTTATCGGCCAAAAACTAACGACAAAAAAAATACAAACTTACGACCAATGAATTCATCGGCTTAGATCAAACTGGAATACCCAAAGGCCTTAACATCCCACAAGTAATTAATAATCACAGCCCTAAACACTTCGGATTTCCTTCCTCGTCTCCGTTTTCCCCTAATTCTGAAATTTAAAAAAAAAATATCTGAAGCTTGAGATATTTTGTAAACTAGAGAAATCAACTTCATCGTTTTCTCAAAGAGCGGACCAAACTCAACCATGTTGTCAAAGTTTTGATTATCAACAACACAAAAACTGAAATGATACTTTCAAACGACCCTTCAAACTTATCTAGTTTATTTAAATAGATATTACTCGGTTGAGTTAATGCGCTTGAGTAACAGCAGTGCATTTGAGCCATATTTTCCTTTATTGTTAATGATGACGGATAAGCGACAAGTACTTTATTACTGATAAATTGCGAGAAATAATCCAATCGTCTTATCGTTGTTGAATCTCTCTCTCCTCTCTCTCTCTCTCTCCTCTCTCTCCTCTCTCTCTCTCTGCCCGATGCTGATTGAATTTGGCGACCATGTGTCCATTACTTGGAGAGAGAGAGAGAGAGAGAGAGAGAGAGAGAGAGAGAGAGAGAGAGAGAGAGAGAGAGAGAGGGCTATTTTCAAGTTCCTTCATATCAAGGTATAATATATGCTTTATGAAGCTGCTCGTAAGACAAGGCCTGAGAGAGAGAGAGAGAGAGAGAGGGGGGGGGGGGTATTTTTAAGTCACGTGAAAACATAAAGTATACATATCCATCACCTAGTCTAGCCTATAATCTCGACGTTGACAGAGAGAGAGAGAGAGAGAGAGAGAGAGAGAGAGAGAGAGAGAGATAAAGCAATGAACTAGTTACAGGCATCTGTTTATGTAATAGCGCATATACATTGTTAGCAAGCACCGGGTGATATCGACCATCGAGTAACTTCTCTTTTTTTTCCAAAGAGCAAAGCCAACGCACATCAGCCTCCGATGTATTGTTCTCTCAACCGCCTTTTATTTCTGTCTATCGTGACAGACTTATGCGACAATGCCTCTTCTTCTTCTAGATGCCGGGTACTCAAATAAACGGAACATCCAAGCGACGGACGAGAGGCTTGCCACAGTAAAAAAAAAAAAAAAAAAAAAAAAAGGAGAGACTAGCGACATATATACGCGGCTCCGTGGGATCCACGAAGCCATTATGGAAACAGACGTGGCCCGTGACACGTTCTTATGGAAACAGACGTAGACGATCGCATCTAACGAATCTCGAGAGAGGGTCCGTTTGATGTGTATAGGCCTTTGTGCTACAGCTCTCGATAACAGCCTACCAGAGAAAGATTTCTCTCGTAAGGAAGGTAAAAGGTATTCTTTCTGGAGGTGAATAGAGAGGCTGCCCTAGATCGTAATCGTGTCAAAGAGGAATGAAGACGGTAATAGATGAAAGGACAAGTCACAACCTCCTTGATGCCTGTAATGGTGGATGTATAGATGGCGTTTCTGTGTATCAACCTCCAGCTAAATATTGGCAGCCTTGTTTTGCAAAAAGAAAAAAAAAAGCTCAACAAATACGTTCCTAGCAGACAACACAGCATACAAATCATTCCAATAGAAGCTTGATTAATTCTAGGAACTAAACGTTCCTCGAGCAGGCTTTTTTTTTTTATAAAGTAACCAGTTTCATCATAGGCTAGGCCTACAATTCATAGGCAGTAGTCGTTTGGCCACTTAGTTTTTTGATTGAGCACTGACTTCTCAATGGAGTAAGACAAATGGCTTTACATGGTGAACAAAACAAGCAAATAATGAAATACATAGGATAAATATAGTAGGAATGTCATAATTCCAATACCTGGACTATCAATTTACACTATCTATCTTGCAAACTGAGCATTCAGTGAGCTACCTCTCAGTTGTATGAGTAATCTGAGGATTATATAAACTGCGAGAGTCATTTATCGAATACAATTTAGAATCTACAGAGTTTTAACAAGCCACTTCCCTGCAATATTATGCTTTGAATAACTATGAAAAGGGCTAAATTCAACCGTGGGCCGACAATTCCGCGCAGGAGAATTCAGCACGTGACAATTCAGCTTAGAGACAATTCAGCGCATGATGATTCAGCACAAGGACTATTCAGCGCAAAGACAATTTGGCGAAATAAAGCTAAAGCATGGAAAATTAAGAAAACAGTGATCAAATTACGCAGTTTTTATTTGTAAATTATTTTTGATATTCAAAAAATGAAATATGATACTTATTGAAATAAGACATTGAAAATTATACTAATTTATTTCTGATTGGCGGCGACAGAAAACAAAATTAACTACTTGCAGTTAAAAATATTGGTAAGAATCTAGATTGTTTACACTTTCAACCATCGAACAACTGACGGTTGTTATTTATGCTATAACAACAAGCGAATAATAGTTACTGGTATTCTTCTAAACTCGGACTGGATGTATTTCCTTTTCTGGAGCGTAGTTGTTTACAAACATTCGCTAAGCTAAAACAAAAACAAAACAAAAATAAGCACCAAGGAAAGGATTTTAGCAGAGAAAGGTCGTGATCACATTCTACTGAATGGATTTTGCTATCGTTTAGATAGAAAACTTCGTAATGAAAAGGAGTCTTGGCGTTGTACACAAGACACACGCAGAGGTCGAATCCATGTTAACGGAAGTTCATGGGAATAAGTTATGACGCATACTCATGTGGAGTTTTTGAAATTGGAGCAAAGCAACGCAGAGAAAAGGATGCTGAGAATCAGAGCTGGACACGACGATTCCAGACAAAAAGCAAATTATCAGAGAACAGCTAAGGCAATAAAAACGCCAGTTAGTAAATATGGGAATCGAGCAAACAAATTGGGATACTTACAAAATATAAGCTACCTCATGAATTGCAGAAATAAATTAGTATGAATATTTTTGTACAGGAATAATTTATAGTAATTCATTTCAATAAATATTTTTGTCTACTTTTTAAAATTCAATATGTTACAAATAAAAAATTAATTTGATGACTGTTTTCTTCGTTTTCCATGTTTTTCTTTTATTTAGCAAAATGTCTTTGTGCTGAATAGTCCTTGCCCTGAATCGTCATGCGCAGAATTGTCTCTAAGCTGAATTGTCTTGCGCGGAATTGTCGGTGATCCAAATTCAACAAAGGGAATTTAGATAAACGCTGAATTTGAACGACATATATACAATCATATACAGGCCAGAAAGAAACGTGTTATTATTATTATTATTATTATTATTATTATTATTATTATTATTATTATTATTATTATTATTATTATTATTATAAGCTAACTACTATGTAAATAAATCACTATTCACGTTATAAGAGCCATTCAGTGATAGATTTTGTTTACTAGCGAAGCAAGCTCTCTAACCACTGGGCCACAATGTTTTCGTGTTAATATCATTGAAATCAATAATGAAACGAAAAAAAACTTAATAAAAATATACTTTACATAAGCAAAATTAGAGTAGAATCAGTCGGTGAAAGTGGGAAAAGAAGCAACACAGGAGAGTGCAAAAGTGTACCTAAATAAACCTCTGCCACAAGTTCGTGTGTATAAGCAGATAACAGAGAATTATTATTCTAATACGAAGATTCTCTTTTAAAATAAAATATGACATATATCCTTTTACCTGTTAGAGGGGCAAATAGTTATATCTACGTCTTCGTGCAGAAAAAATATCTCCAAATAAGATATTTTTAAAAAACGAACAATAAACTATTTCGTTATGACCTTCTACGTCTGCTAAAAAATTATACAAAAAACTAACGAATAAGAAATATTTTGTTGTCAAACGGAATAATAGGTCACGTTTCTAGACATGAAAAGTCATTTCAGAAAATGAAAAACTTACAGATTTATTTGTAAAGTGAATTTCTTTTCTAAGAATAATGTTGGTTATTCTTTAGAGTTTACTGCAAAGTGAAATCGTAAACTAAAGAATACGGTAAACAGAAATTGCAATAATAAACGAGAGAGAGAGAGAGAGAGAGAGAAGAGAGAGAGAGAGAGAGATTTGATTTTGAAGTTTCCTTGCAAACATTCACATAGTAAGGGCCTGCACACAAAGGATTCTTTGTTGCTACACTTCTTGGTGTCCTTTTTGAGAGAGAGAGAGAGAGAGGAGAGAGAGAGAGAGAGAGAGAGAGAGTCTTGATTCTGAAGTTTCCTTACCTAGCATTCACATAGTCGGAGTCTTCATGCAGAGGACGTTTTGTTGCTGGTATTCTATGCGTCATTTTTGAGAGAGATAGAGAGAGAGAGAGACGTTACCTTACCTTACAGACTTTACATCTTTTTCCGGTTGCCCCAGGTCCCTCAGTGTGAGGCACCTCTAATGTCTACCAGAGAATTGCTAATGCATCTTCCGGTATATTTTGCACCTTCCAGTCTTAGATGGTCTGGGATGCAGCTTTGATATTTGTCGAGCTTATTCTTTAACACATCTACGCTCACTCCTGATATATTACTCAGATGAGCTGGCAACGTATTGAATAGACGCTGCATTGTCAATGCTGGTGCGTAGTGGATTAATATCCTGTGTGTTTTCCTTAGTTTTCCTGGTATAGTTTTAGGCACTATTAATCTACCTCTGCTTGCTCTTTCTGATATTTTTAGCTCCATGATGTTTTCGGCTATTCCTTCTATCTGTTTCCATGCCTGTATTATCATGTAGCCTTCTCTTCTCCTGTCTAGACTATATAATTTTAAAAATTGTAGTCTTTCCCAGTAGTCAAGATCCTTAACTTCTGTTCTAGCTGTAAAGTACCTTTGTACACTCTCTATCTGTGCAATATCCTTTTGGTAGCGTGGGTACCATATCATATTGCAGTACTCAAGTGGACTACGAACATATGTTTTATAAAGCATAATCATGTGTTCAGCTTTTGTTGTTTTGAACTACCGTAACAACATTCCTATTTTTGCTTTGCATTTTGCCAGTAGAATTGCTATTTGATCATTGCATAACATGTTCCTAATCAACATCACACCAAGGTCTTTAACTGCTTCCTTATTAGTGATTGAATGGTTATTAGGACCCCTATATGCATATAGCTTTCCTTTTCTATCTCTATAATTTATTGATTCAAATTTACCAGAATTAAATGCCATCCTATTTATCTCTGCCCATTCATATACTTTGTTAAGGTCTCTTTGTAGTGAGTTCCTATCTTCATCACAAGTAATTTCTCTATTTATTCTTGTGTTATCGGCGAAACTACTCACTACCGACTCCTTAACATTACTGTCTATGTCTGCAATCATAATAACAAACAGCAATGCAGCTAGCACCGTATCATGTGGCACACCGAATATTACCTTATCTTCATCCGGTTTCTCATCATTTGTAATAACTATCTGTTTTCTGTTGTGTAAAAATTCTTTTATCCATCCTCCTACTTTGTCCACTGTATTATGTTTTCTAATTTTCTTCGCTAATATATTATGGTCTACCTTGTCGAAAGCTCTTGCAAAGTCTAGATAAGCCACATCTGTTTCTTTTCCATTTATCATATTTTTATATATATTCTCACGGTGGACTAAGTTGAGTTTGTGTACTTTTTCCAGGTACAAAACCGTGTGTCCTATATTAAACAAATTATTTTTTATTAATTGTTTCATAATATTTTTCTTCATTACCCTTACATACACTTTCATAATATGTGATATTAGACACACAGGTCTATAATTACTTGCCTCTAGTCTTGATACACTTTTATGCTCATCTTAAATCTTGCCTGTATCTACACTTTGCCTTAATAATATTGCAAGGGGCTTTGCAACAGAATGAACTAGTTTCTTTAACAAAATAGCAGGGACACCATCAGGCCCAGCTGCTGATCCATTTTTAATTTCATTAATAGCCTTCACAATATCGGCTTCATTAATATCTATGTCTGATAAATATTCACTTTTTTCATCCCTTATCATTATCATTATCTTCATTATCAATTCTAAGGGTAAATTCTCTCTTATATCTTTTTGCTAATATGTTGCATATTTCCTTTTTTTCATATGTTAATCTCCCTTCATTTCTTAGAGGGCCTATTTCTACTCTTCTTTTATTCATTTTTTTCACATATGAGTACAATAGTTTGGGGTTTGGCTTGATATTTACTAGGGTTTTTTCTTCCAAGTCCCGTTTTTCATTTTCTTTTGATTGTATAATCTTTTGTTCTGCATTTTCTATCTTACTTTTTAGTTCCATCACTTTCCATGCATTCTTTTCTTATGCAAGAACTTTTTTCCACTTTCAGATTTTCTGGAACTAGATCCTTCTGTCTCTTGGTATCCATGACAGATGTTTACTTACTTGTCCTCTTCGGTATATATTTATAAACTATTTTCTCTAATATTTCATATAATATATCGGTATTTCCCTGTATATCATCACTTACGAATATGTTATTCCAATCTTTATTTGATTCTAAATTTATTTCTGACCATTGTATATTTTCACCGCAGAAATTGTATTTTCCATATTCTTCCCACTTTTTCATCTCTTGCTTATCTCTGTTTTCACTTGCTTTGGAATGGACTGTTAATTCTATGACATTATGGTCTGAAATACTCGCATTATAGACTATTATTTCTTTAACATAATTCACCTCGTTCACAAATACTATGTCTAAAGTATTTTCCTTTCTTGTTGGCAGGTGATTCATTTGTTGAATGTTGTATTCTAGTGGCATATCTAATACCTTTTCGAATGGCCTCTTATCTTCTGCACTACTATTGCTCTCTTTTTTATATGTATAAATACAACCACAATCTCCTATTCGTTCTTTCCAATCTACGAAAGGAAAGTTAAAGTCCCCGGAT
>NC_061100.1:23395180-23398902 GCF_015104395.2 Macrobrachium nipponense | reverse complement strand
TGCAATACTTCGTCCGACATTCTTCTAAGAAGTTCTAGTAATCTCGGAAGCCTGTGACGTTCGCTGGTAGGCCACGCCCCCAGGTTGCCGTTTAAATACGACTGATGAAGTAGGAGGGAGGAGAGCATCAGTAAGAGTCACAGATCAGATTATCAGTGAGAGCCCAGCAGCAGAGATCAGAGATCATCAGAGAGAGATAAGAGAAGAAGGAACATACGAAGGATCAGAGAGGAAAAGGTTCTCGAGAGTCTGATCGAAATCTAGTCAAGTTGTCCAGTCAGGGAGAACGATCGAGGTATTTTCGACGTTGAGCAAGCCTTGAGAGAAGAAACATTCTACAAGAGGTTTCGAGGAGTTCGTGCCCTTCAAGTATCAAGAATCAAGAGGACGTCTACAACTACAGTTCTCCTTTTGTGAAGCCACCGCTTCGAGCATAGATCTCCGACAGCGCAAAACTTGCCAGCAAGTACTATTAACATTGCCTCACTGTTCCCCCAGTTCATGCAGTGTAAGATTTTACTTTGTTATGTAAATAGGAGACACCATTCTGCATTTACCTTTGTTAGTAAGCTTGTAAATAAACCTTTGTTCTGTTAGTGTTTCTTTCTATATTCGTATCCCCAGTTTCAACTGTTGGTGTTGAATTCTTTTTGTTTATTTTCCTATCGAACTTGGAGCGGACCTCTCTCGGTTCGTAACAAATGTAGTAAATTTTTCAGCTTGAGCTGAAAAAAAAAAAATCTAAAATTCTTTATTTCAGCAAACAAGTTTTTTTCGAAAAATATTTCTTCAAGTAATAATTTCCTTCTCTGAGTTTTTTTTTTATTTTTTTTGCTCCGTTTACTCAAGTTAAATATCTAACCGGTCATTATCTAAAAGTATTTACTAAATTAAATAATATTCATCATTGAAATATCCCCCTTCATCTAATTAATCTCATTAGCAATAGGTATACCTACCTAAAAATCCAAAACTCGACTTTGAATTTTTCTAATCAGTAAATAAATTAAATTCTTCAACATTTTCACCACTTGGAAATATATATATATATATATATATATATATATATATATATATATATATATATATATATATATATATATACTATTATATATATATATTATAATCTAATTTGATCCAGGAACATAAAGTTCGCCTTTCACAGAATCTGCTTTTTCGAAAGACAGCCGCCGGTGTCAAGTGCTTCGATCTACATCGGGAAGGAATAGTCTTCATCTCGAAGCATTTAATTTCCGAGGAACAAGTTCGCCGCCCACTAGAACTATAACATATAAACGTCGTAATTGAGAATTATATAATTAAGGCAATGTTCTCCATTTAAAAGGTCCTTCATGAAGAAATAAAGTTAATCATCTAGAACTTCAGTAATCACTTTTCTTCCAATAGTTTTTAACACAGCCGTTTACAAACGCTACAGGAGCAGATTATGATCAAATTCATCGACTGTTCTAACATATTCATGATTTATTTATCTATTAGAATGAAATTGTAAGAAATGAACCACGCGCATGTTAAACAGCAGGTACAGAAAAATTATTTCTGATAAAAAAAAATCGTATTCATTTTAATTTTCGTTGGTGAAACAAGGCTCTGTTTGACCATTGATTTTAGCTCGTTTTAATTCACGTTAAAAGCTACGAATATACACAATTTCATTCTGAAATTCGTTCCATTCGACCATGGAGGCTCTCAAAACGATCCAGACATCTTCCCTGTTCGAATTGTGAAACTATGACAGCTATTCTACGCTTCTGTTCAGAATATGGTTAACACACGATTCCTCTACTTTCCCCCTAGGCCGATGCCAAAAGGTTTTCTAAAATTCACCCCAAGGGAACTGGTATTACCCCCTGCTTGTGTTTCAGGGCATGACACGAACTGCTTGACCTACGATTCCCAAACACCATCACCAGTTTGAGTGGTTACATCATCTGCATAGAAAACGGGAACTGTCAGTACTGGACTACCTTCCAGAAAAGGAGAGAATCCGAGTGTAATCTATAGGATAGGACCACGATGTCGTTCGATTAGAAGGCACCATTGTTACGAGATTAGAAAAAGGGGTTTATATAGAGAATGGGAGGGGGTTTGGCGGGGTTGGGGGTTTGGGGGGTTGTTTGGGGGTTGGGGATGGGGCCTAAGGGACGAGCTTACCCCGTTTATTTTCGTCCAATAAACAATGGGATATGCTGCCTCATAAAGGCTATTGGTTCGGTTTCTTTCTTTTTTTATTTTTTTTTACAAAGAGAGAAAACAGAGACACAATCACCAGAGAAGAATAATAATAATAAAAAAAGAAACTTCACAATCGAAGGTACGAAGAAAATAATCGATACCATAAAGGGGGATATCTCAGACCTCTTCCTATTACATGGAAGAACATTCCATAGATGTCTTAAAAATTTGAAATTGCCACCTTTTCTCTTAACCTCTCATTAATTCTACTCGCAACTGCTGGTAACTGAAGTAACAGTAATCCATAGATATCTAACACCAAATATATCTATATAAGTATCCCTTTTATAAAGATTACCAGTCTCATAAGTAATCCATAGACATCTAACCCCAGACTATATCTGTGTAAGTATTCCCTTTTACAAAGATTACTAGTCTCATAAGTAATCCACACATATCTAACCCCAGACTATATCTGTATAAGTATTCTCTTTTACAAAGGTTACCAGTCTCATCAGTAATCCATATACATCTAACCTCAAACTATGTGTATAAGTATTCCCTTCTACAAAGATTACCAGTCTCATAGGTAATCCATAGATATTTAACCCTAAGCTATATCTGTATAAGTGTTCCATTTTAAAAAGGTTACCAGTCTCATAAGTAATCCATAAATATCTAACACCAAACTATGTCTGTATAAGTATTCCCTTTCACAAAGAATACCAGACTCATAAGTAATCCGTACATATCTAACCCCAAACTATAAATGTGTAAATATTCCCTTTCACAAAGGTTACCAGTCTCGTAACCAAAACCACCTCACATCAGCTCACATATAACAACACGCACATGATACTCATGTTCGCTCGTCATGAAAAATACGTTTCATTTGGGCGCGAAGTTGACAATAACAACCGAAAATAAAAGACTGTCGTCCCTCGTTCAAAGTGCTTAGGCGTAACGGCACGCAATTACCCTCGTATTTAGAGCCAGCGTCCAAATGAACAAAAACAGGTTTTGCAATAACAGACGCATTTTGCTCGCTAGATATTTGTCATGGGCGTCAAATGATCGAACAATATGACACAAAATTATTTGTCTTTTTATGTTTTATGTCGAGGCCTGATTCACTAACGTAGTATTTTACAAAAGAAAGGATAGAAAAAAATGAATATCACTCTGTCACCACTGCAAAAAATGGAAGATAATGAGAGCAATGGAAAACAAAAGTCTTGGGAGAATTCTGCATCCTCTAAGCAGATAAAGTTGTAATGAATTTGTTTTTATGTTTTATGTCGAAGTCTGTGTCATTAACATAGTATATTGCCAGGGAAAGAATAGGAACAATGAATACCACTCTGTCCCGACTGCAAAAAATGGAAGAAAATGAGAGCAATGGAAAACAGAAGCCTTGGGAGAATTCCGCATCCTATGAGCAGATGAAGATGGAAATTAATTTGTTTTTATGTTTTATGCCGATGTCTGTGTCACTAACGTAGTATATTGCAAGAGTTTAAATAGAA
>NC_061100.1:23385180-23390180 GCF_015104395.2 Macrobrachium nipponense | reverse complement strand
AATTTGGGCCTACATTTTCGCTAACCATGACTGGCACCCACTGACGTATAGTTTGCCGATTCTGACAGTTCAGGTATGTCCATGTTCGTATTCACAGGCATCAGAAATGACAAGTTATGCATGACTGGGATAATGAGTCAGCTTTCAATTTAATATAATTCGAGTGAATACAGTCCAGTGCTCGCAGAAAATATGGATCAAAGGGTTTTTTCTTTTTTTTTTCTTTTTTTTTTTTTACTTTTTCACTGAGCAAGGAAATTGGAAAAGATTCTACGAATTTTACCTTCAAATTCATTTAATGGACATCTATGATGGTGTCTCAGATTACCGACAAGGTCCAAGTGTTTTGTTAATTTAATTAACGTGTTTAAAAAAAAAAAAAAGTAATAGAGTTTCTGAAATCCAAAGTGGACAGGTAAGAACCAAAACTACCCTTTCAAACACAGAATCCATCGTGAACCCAACGTGCAAAAGGAAATCGTTTCTTAATATAGCCTTACTACAATCGTCCACAGACACATCCCCTTGCACGAACATTCCCCAACAAAGACAGCAGAAAGACGTCTCAAACCTCCAAGCTGACATGACAAACGGACGTCTCAAAATGAAGAAATAAAAAACTATCATGCTCACATTCCGAAACAAGCTCAGATGCGATTTCCAGTCGGATATCTCCGAGTTAAGACTCTTTCCGTCTCACGGGTGAGGGATTTTCAGATCAACTAGAAGAAAAATCTCTAATCTTAACGCGAGACAAATGGATGAAGGCTAATGTTCGTTTGTTTATGTGTTTGTGTTAATGCGTCTGTGCCTATGCGTGTTTGTGTGTGTCTTTTTCACTCCTGGCGTGTTGCACACCTGCGTTTATTGGGAAAAGTGTATGTATGCCATGAATGTATAATGATTTTTGTTTTGTAGGTATGTATGTGTATGCATATACAATATATATATATATATATATATATTATATATATATATATATATATATATATATACGTATATCCACAATCCTTTGAATCGTGCACTACAAGTGATCTTCGACATAGGTCTTGGGTTGAAGAAATAATAATAATAATAATAATAATAATAATAATAATAATAATAATAATAATAATAATAATAATAATAATAATAATAACTCTCCAATGAGATATTTACTTTGTAGAACCTTCTTTACAAAGCTGTTTACCGTTTCCTTTACAGAGACCTCAGATGACAGGAGGAACAAGATAATTATAATCTTTCCACCACCACAATTGCAACCAACAACAAAAACAACAATAATGCTGGTTATAATTAAAGATAATGTAGTAATTACCAAAGCTTCCTCTTTACGGACTTCGCTAAGCAAATATTTGGAATAGCCAGAGGCGACTACCTAGCCTATACCTTCATACAAATAAGGTAGCCGGCAGGTAGTCGTGGTGAGTGAACCTCCTGTAGACAAACCCCTAATTGTCAACATTTCCAAGGACTCAAGAGTATCCTAAAGAATTTGGGTTAAATCAATCAATTTAATCTAAATACATAAAAGGCAATTTCTGTCTGTTTGTGTGTCTGTTCGTTATGCACGCCCAGACTATGAATGCTAGGGCTACCAAATCTTTACCATAAACTCCCCTCTCCCTCCAGGAAGGTTTTTAATCAAAATACGAAACTCGAGGGCCATTTTTAAGGGGAACCTTAGCCCCTCTTCTTCATACCCCCTCATTTTTTAGTTTTCGGAATTGACAGCGAACTCTTCGGATTTTTCACAACTTCTTTGGTTTGACAAGATCCCAAGTGATTACTTACTCTGAAAGTTATTGCATAATCCGCCCTGTAGGGGTTGTCACGCCCCCTTTTTATCGCGATCAATGCCGGGTACAGCAGCTAGTGTATTATAAATGGGGCTCAGATAAGGTAAAACCCTATGGCTGAGGTCAAGTTAGGTTAGGTTAGGCTAGGATAGGTTTGCATCCCTGTAAGCACTACTAACAAACATATATTCAAGGCAAGGTTAAATAAAGTCAAGTTCAGATAGGACGTAGTAACTTAGATTATCACAAGCATCGTGGGGTACATATGTAAGTGTTTACATATATATATATGTGGAATATATGTGTTATTCCATATATAAAAACTAAAAACTATGATTAAATTAAACCAATGACCCAAGGGGTCAAATGTGAGCTTGCAGGAGTGTGATAGGCAGAGATAAAGTAAAGTTGACTAAGCCTTGACGTGTTGTATCAGATCCTAATTAGTAGGCACCTGTAGTCATCAAATCTATTGTTGTGTGAATCGTCGGCAATGCTTTCGCTTGAAAAACCATATTGACCTATAACCCAGAAAACCGTCCTACTTGACTTTTGTCTGATATGTTCATCTGTGTGTATGTTCGTATGCTGAGCTAGTGTTTGCTCACCTATGATCTTGTAAACCAAATTGTATGTCAGACTTCCTTTAGCTCTCTTCAATGGAAGACCTATCAAATCTTCTCCTCACGATGTAAGATAGAAGAATATATCTTATTTTTGTACTCTGTGTTTCAAACGACTCAATCCTTACATCAGGAAAAAGTGACTGAATGAAACTTAGAAATCATCATCGAAGTCCATCATACCCCAACGAGGATGGGACTTACACCAACCAACCTTAGCGTATGATATCGCAGGCCCAGCCCCAACACATAGATAGTCACTGGGTTACGTAAGGCTATGTAACTATCGACAGCGGCTTAACCACTGGCTAAAATTCTTTTTTTTTTCCTTCTCTAGCTCTCCTCAATATGAGTAAAAATCCTACCAAGAAATTGTCCTTAGGGACACGACAATCTAAAAAAAAAAAAAAATCTGTCAGTGACAAAAAAAGAGGGGCCCGGTGAGGTGGGGGTTGGGAGTTAGTGGATTAAGAGTATGGGGCTTGTACTCGACCTGGCCTAAGGGACGGAATTATCCCAAAATAGCCCATCGTTATTTACTGATGAATCAAACAGAGCAGATTAGGTACCTCAAATGGAGCCCTGTATAAAAAAAAAAAAAAAAAAAAAAAAAAGATTCTGAGTGTGTTCATCATGTGGAGAGAGAGAGAGAGAGAGAGAGAGAGAGAGAGAGAGAGAGAGGAAATCCATCCATTCACGTGGTATTATCTGGATTTGCAGCGTTACCAACAGCCCACAGCATAAGGGCTGCCCGTAAAAGCGATGCCTGGCAACACTGTCATCCCAGATTCCAGCTCGTTATTTGGTAACACTTTTAATCTTTACGTGATATTAGGTCGCCATTGTAGGAAGGATCTGGGTTATTAGGTCCCACCGGTTCATTTCAGGATTACTCCTTCCCTGAATAGGACGTTCCTCAGCCCACTTTAGGGGGAGGGGAGGGGAAGCTAGTGTAAGCAGACATCAATAAAAGTAAATGTAATAGGGATAATACTTTTCCCAAATGAGAGATTATGAAGTGTAAATGTAACAAGGATAATACTCTTCCCAAATAAGAAACTATGAAGTGTAAATGTAGCAGGGATACTTTTCAAGTGAAAATGTAACAGGGATAATACTTTTTCCATTAAGGAACTATTAAGTGTAAATATAATAGGGATGATACCTTCCAAGTGTAAATGTAACAGGGATAATACTTTTCCCAATGAGAAATTATCAAGTGTAAATGTAACAGGGATAATACTTTTCAAGTGTAAATGTAACAGTGATAATACTTTTCCCAAAGAAAAATTATGAAGTGTAAATGTAACAGAGATAACACTTTCAGGATAGAAAATTAGTAAGTGTAAATGTAACGGGGATATTACTTTTCCCCATTAAGAAATTATGAAGTGTACATCTAATAGGGATAATACGTTTCAAGTGTAAATGCAACAGGGATAATACTTTTCCCAAATGAGAGATTATGAAGTGCAAATGTAATAGGGATAATACTTTTCAAGTGTAAATGTAACAGGGATGATAATTTCCCCAATGAGAAATCATTAAGTGTAAATGTAACAGTGATAATTCTTTTCCCAAACAAATAGTTATCAAGTGTAAATGTAACAATGGGTAATATTTATCACTACGAGAAATAATTGTGTGAATGTAACATGTGAAAATATTATTACTAAGAAAATATTGGTAGTAATTGTAATAAGCGAAATATTTTTAACTATGAGAAATCTTTAAGGGTAGATATAGTAGGTTGAAATATTCTTCTTTGTGAGAAATTAATGAAAGTGTAAATGTAACAGGGGTAATATTTTCCTCTATAACAAATAATCAAGTTCAAATGTAACGAGTTAAATATTTTCGACTACAAGAAAATAAAGTGTAAATACAATCGGGGAAATATTTCTCTCTCTGAGGAATTGATAAAACTATAGAATGAAACAGGAGTATTAGTTTTGACTCGGAAAATAATGATACTTTAAATGTAACAAGAGTTAGTCATTTTCCTCCGAGAAATAAGTAAAAACTGTAATGTGAACTGGTGAAGAAATTGTCAATCCAGAAAAGTGACTGTTTGAAAACAGGAGACATTTTTCTACTCTCATAAAAAAATGAATCATTTTAACTCGAAAAAAGATTCTACACTGAGAAAATGATGAAGATATAAATAGCTCCTAACAAATGGAAATGACCCTTGACATTAATTAATATAATTGTAAATGTAGTAAGATAAAAGGGCTAGCGTAAAAAAATCAATTTAATCATAAAATTTATAATATGAATTAACCAGTACAGATATAGACTAATTGGTTGAGGTATGAAAGTCTGGCTAGAAGGCCAAGCACTGAAGCTCTCTCAGTCCATTCAGTCCATAAAGGCGAAACAGGCGGAGCTGGAGAGGTTGGACAGCAAGATGGAATTGAAGAAGTGAGAACAACGGCGAAGAAAAATATCTAAAATGTGAGTGTTGCTGGGGACCAAAGCGACTCTGCAAACAACCTTTAGTAATGCCTACAGTGCACCACATTAGGTGCATTGATAGCATTAAACCCCTATGAGGTAATATAGATGTTAGCATAAA
>NC_061100.1:23357680-23375180 GCF_015104395.2 Macrobrachium nipponense | reverse complement strand
AGGTTCTACATACAAACCATCAGAGCACAAGTAGAATACGCAGCACCAGTCCTGACAAATCTCAGAAAGGATCAACAGCAGAGGCTGGAAGTCATCCAAAACAACGCAATGAGACTTATACTTGGAGCCCCAATGTGGACAAGAATTTGTCTCTTGAGGGCAGAGACACAACTGCAGTCTCTCAAGCACAGGATAGGCCAAAGAAATATTGCCATTCTGTGCAAAACCATCAGAAACGACAGAAATGGACCACACAAAAACAAAATGCAAGCGTGTATAAACTTGCATGAAGAACTAGACCCGCCAAAAACCTATGCGGGCAGTATACTCCAGACACTGAGAGAACTGGGTATGCAGGACACAGTGAAATACATAACAAAGGATGTACCACCTGAGGGATACCAAAAACCACCTCCCTGGGTCGAAGACCCAATCCGGTATAACTTCACAATACTACCGGCAAACAAAGCACTGTGCACAGCAGCACGAATGAAAACTGCAGCAGAAGAAGCAATCGGGAACACAGCAGCTGAAAACATATATTACACTGATGGCTCAGTTGACACAGAAAGCTCCAGCAACTGCAGCAGCAGTGGCTGCCCAAGACTTCAAAGGAAGCTGGAGGCTATCCAACAATGCCTCCATACTACAAGCGGAACTAATGGCAATCTTAAAAGCCTTAGAAAATTCCAATTTAAAAGAAGGACACACAACAGTGCATATTGACTCCAAAGGAGCAATACTCGCTATCAAAGCGACAAATCCAAAAGAAAATGTGACACTGATAACAGCCATAAAATCATTGGCCAATTCACATCAAGCTGCTGGCAGGAGAGTCACACTAAACTGGATACCCAGCCATGTGGGAATCCAGGGAAATGATGAAGCTGACTTCCTTGCCAAAAGTGCCCTCAGCTGCAGTACAGTAAGCATAAAAGTGCAACCATCCATAACACACCTAAAGGAAATGGCAAAAAGCTATGCCAAACTCCAAGAAGAGAGTGAAGTACGACGTCACTACCTACAAGAGTCAAGGACGTCCAAGTGGTATGTGGATGTCACAAATCTAACGCCGCATGACATCACAAAACAAACCACTAGAAAACTCTCAGTCATCACACACAGATTAAGGCTAGGATACCTCTGCACCTGGCAAATGATAGGAAATGAGGGCAGGTTATGTCAGTACTGTGACCGAGAGGCAATCCAGCCCCTCGAACACTACCTACTAGACTGCCCAGAGACACAGTCTTACAGATCAAACCTAACTGAAATAGAGCTGACACCGGCACAGATCACCAGACACATCTTAAATAACATAGGGACATATGGGAATCTCCTAATGTCTCACCCACCTCCCAGGTAAAAGGATGAATCACACGGCATTTCTCCATAGACACATGGGAATCTCCTAGTGTCATGTAAACAAAAAACAATGAAAGCCACACAAAGCACAAACCCTCTACTTCACTGGTTGCAATGGGAGTCATAAACATCTTTGGGAGCATATGTATAAGTGTGAGTATGCATGAACATGTATATATACTATAATACTTGCTTAATGTTGGTTTGATATATATTGCAATATTTTCAGATGCTACACACATGTATATATATTGCGCCTAAAATGTTTATAGGTAACGCCTTCTTTCCCTCAAACTAAAACTCGCTTCCTTCTTCCTACTCAGCACTCTTCAGCTAGGCTGAGTCTCACTGCTATAAAACTTTCTCTCCTACTGATGGGTACCGTAAGGTTCAAAGGGGTTGCAATCCTGCCTGTCGCCCTATCTCCTTTCCAGAACTAACCGCCAAAACACTGTTTTTTGTATCTTTACAGATATTCCAGTTACGGGCTGCTCTAGGAGCAAGAGCCCGTGCCAGCACAAGGCTGGCTTAATCTCCAACAACAACAACCATTCCAATCAGTTCACGCTCACCTTTCCTTGAAAATGAACCGATGATACGGTTGGAAACGTTGGAATTCCATTACTAAGATTTGTTAATCACTTTTGTTATCATAACAATAAATTAGTATTTTTAGAAAACATTTCTTTAACCAAGATATGAACATCGGCCAGCTATTAGCAAATATCAGCCCTGATGAGAAGAGAATAATAAGAAGAATTGAAAAGACCATATATAAAATCAATTCCACTGATGCTGCCATCATCTTTAATAATAATAATAATAATAATAATCATGGTATAACACCACGGTTCAGTCAATTACCATAGCAATTGAGAACAGATCAATACACGAATGCACGCTATGCAATTATATATATATACAAGAAATTCCGCGTAATTTACAGTTATAGGAAAATCTATACTGCATAAAGATAGCATATGTATGTCGACTGAATTCCCCTTAAGTATATTCCAGAAACATAATACAGAGAAATATTTGAAACTGTCACGAAGTTAGGATCATAATGATTAACTTTTACAAGCTCATTTGGACTTTTAAGTTTCCCATGATACGAAACTGGTTTTTCTGTGTGTGTGTGTGTTTTGAATAGCTGTCCCCTTCCACATTCATCATAGGACTCTTCTTGACTTTGTCTCTAAGATAGAGTAAATATATAAACATACATTAAATCATTCATCTTCGTTTCTTATTCTTTTTCTTCTGTATTCGTCCCGTAATTCCATAGAGACTTCAAGGCTTGTATAATTGTTTTCAGTCTTGATAACATTAATATTATCCCTAAATAATGAATTTACGTTTATTTTGTTTCTGTATTTGCTAGAGAGTTTTAAAAGTTCCATAATTATTTCCTAGTTTCCGTAGTGTATTTTAACTAGATATGCATTTTCTTTTTATGTCTCATTGTTATAGAAAGAGAGAGAGAGAGAGAGAGAGGAGGGGATAAAGTTACAGAGGGGTTCCATTAAATGGCCGTTCCCCCTTTTAATCAAAATAATACCAGGACTATGACCGCGATTTTAACCTAGTGAGAGTAATGCCCCGTGTAAAGATTATGCCCTAAATATTTTATAAATAGTTGACCTTGCTGGAAATCATTCAAACGATAGAAAAATATCATAGGAAAATACTGTCACAGAGCGACATCACAGCAAACAATATTACATCACAATAACACTGGAAAAATATATAACATCCAAAATTAATGACGGGACAAAAGGGGGCACGTCATTCTGTAAAAATAAACGCTCTGTTTTTTGTTTTTTTGGGGGGTCGGGGGGTTGAGGGGGGTGCTCAAATGAATCTGGGCAGGATCGGCTATGCACACGAATGACTGTCAGATCAAAGTGACGTAGCGTAATACTGGCATGAAATGCAAATATAAACATTATGCCCATTCGCCTGATTTGCATACGACCCGCCATGAAGTTCCGTGTCGACCCCCATGAATTCCCGTGCCGATCCCCATGAATTCCCGTGTCAATCCCCATGAATTCCCGTGTCAATCCCCATGAATTCCCGTGTCGATCCCCATGAATTCCCGTGTCAATCCCCATGAATTCCCGTGTCGATCCCCATGAATTCCCGTGTCGACCATCATGAATTCCCGTGTCGATCCCCATGAATTCCCGTGTCGATCCCCATGAATTCCCGTGTCGACCATCCCCATGAATTCCCGGTCGATCCCCATGAATTCCCGTGTCGATCCCACTGAATTCCCGTGCGATCCCCATGAATTCCCGTGTCGACATCATGAATCCCTTGTCGATCCCCATGAATTCCCGTGTCGATCCCCATGAATTCCCGTGTCGACCATCATGAATTCCCGTGTCGATCCCCATGAATTCTCGTGTCGATCCCCATGAATTCCCGTGTCGACCATCATGAATTTCCGTGTCGATCCCCATGAATTTCCGTGTCGATCGCTATGAAGTTCCGTGTCGACCGTCATGAATCAATCAATTATTCCTTCCCCCCTCCTCGCACCCCTCCCCCCATCCCCCCCCTCCTCGCACCCCTCCCCCCATCCCCCCCCCTCCCTTCGGCCTCTTATATTACCAAGTGGACAACATTCAACAGGGGACGAGACCAGAGTCCTTACTTTCTCCAGCAATAATATCCATATAAATAACTATAGCCCAGTCCACTTTTCTTTATATTTCCCAAAGCTAAGATCGAAGAGAATTATTAGAGTAAGTGGGTAAGTGAGAAAATAAATAGCTCCATTTCAACTCTCCGCTCTTTAAGGATGACTTAAAATGAAAACTGTGACTTCTTTCGATATGGCTCCAAAATTTGAAACACTTCCGGTCGAAACTAAAGAAAAATAATTTGATTTGTACCTTTAATTGAAGTATACACTGGTAACTTCATTGAAGTCTACGTTACAAGAAGTTTGACGGGACCAGTCGCTAAATTCGTGACCCCCTCAGACGATAACCAAGTCTTACTAAGTCCTCCCATCTTTCAATAAGAAAAAAAAAAAGTTTCGCAAAAAAAAAAAAAATACCCTCCGGGAGATTAAACTTTTGACGGATCCTTATCTGATCCTGGGTAATGAATTCGTGATTTTAGCCCCCGGGGGAAGGGGAGGTGTTGGAGACGTGGGAGGGGGGTGAGTGGGTGGTGGTGGTGGTCAGCCTGGAAAAGGAAAGGATGTCACTTAAAAGACAAATGGTTCGATCTTTCCTGGAAGCGATCTTGAACCTGGCTGGTTATTTCGGTGGGATAAATCGAGAGAGAGAGAGAGAGAGAGAGAGAGAGAGAGAGAGAGATTTAAAGGTTTCGTCATTAATCATTAATCATTTTTTTCTGGCCAAGAAACATAATTTGATCTAAGATCTAAGTCTAGTAAGATTATCCAATAAGAATTATAAATAAGCATATTATTATTATTATTATTGATTATTATTATATTTTATTATTATTATTATTATGATTATTATTATTATTATTATTATATTATTATTCTTAATTATTATTATTATTATTATTTGCTGGAAGAAGACCTTCATTAACACAGGTTTTAATGGAAATAGTGGCTATTTCAGCCGCGTTTATTTTGTATAGAAGTTTCTCTATTCTTCTTATAATTGCCTTTTCTTCTGTACTCAAAGTGGCTATTAAAACGCCAAATGGGGGATTCATGTTAAATACGTGGTATTTGTCAAATTGAATATACTATACAAAATAGCCAATTTGAGTACAGAAGAAAAGTCAGTAATAAGAAGAATAGAGAAACTTCTATACAAACTAAACGCGGCTGAAATAGCCATTATTTTCAATAAAACCTATTATTATTATTATTAATATTATTATTGATACTACTACCACTACTATTACTAATACAACCTCTGAAATGTAGAATTGTTCATTTGGAACAACGCTAGACAACATAGACCTATTCTCACGGAAAAAATATCCAGTTGCTTTCAGCATATATGTAAACCGAAGGGGAATCTTTTAGTTGATAAAAATTTCGTCCTCTCGTGGTTTCAAACCAACGAGTATCGACACTAATATTCATCCTGTATGAGATGTATACGCACGGATATATATATTTTTTTCAATTTACATATGTACGACGAAATCACAATTAATTTTTAGTCGAGAGCAAATCAAGAGCTGGACGCGCTATGCATACGAAATGCAGCTTCGCATCATCAGTTGAGAAATGGAGCTGTGATATGCAGATGTAAGCATTACGCGGGATCATACGAACTCCAATGCAACTGCTGTTGCCATTTGTACGAACGTTTGTTTGTTTGTTTGTTTGTTTGTATGGTGTTTTTACGTTGAATGGAACCAGTGGTTATTCAGCAACGGGACAAACGGCTTTACGTGACTTCCGAACATACGTCGAGAGTGAACTTCTATCACCAGAAATACACATCTCTGAAACCTCTATGGAATGCCCGAGAATCGAACTCACGACCACCGAGGCGCGTCTACGAACGCCAGGTTCCCAATAAGCTGGGCATTGTGATATTCCGCCTCTGATTATTTCAATAAAAGATTTTTTTAATTAAGTTTAGTCTTTATTGATACCACACGGCATTTGCACGTCATTTGTTTCCTTAATGTCATCGTCCTTTCATAGAGATATTAAAAAATCCAGTTATTTACGTGAGATTCGCCGTCATTAAATCTAGTAATCTAACTGGATTAGTTTTTGAATTCCACAATAGGATTTGACTTCATTAAAAGGAAATTTTACCTTTTGGTGAAAATAAAAATATAACAGACTAAATATCAAAAATCGCAGACCGGCATCATCGCATCTCATCAAAGAACTTATTATAAACATCCAACGCACAGGATCCTCATTTACATGAGGAATGATTATCGTAGACAGCAAATAAAAATTCGCAGGATGACTCAACTCGCTGCTGGGCGCAGTTTATTATTAA
The DNA here is from genome assembly GCF_015104395.2 of Macrobrachium nipponense. Classification (NCBI taxonomy): domain Eukaryota; kingdom Metazoa; phylum Arthropoda; class Malacostraca; order Decapoda; family Palaemonidae; genus Macrobrachium; species Macrobrachium nipponense. The sequence goes on along the minus strand of NC_061100.1, from coordinate 23,368,845 downwards.
AACATAACCGGACGCGAGGAATGAAATATGCATCCTCTTCTGATCCCAGTTGGAATCGCGTCCCGTGAATTTTAGCGTAACTCAACTTTCCTCGAATTATTAATTTCATTCGGCCGGGAGTTTGATTGAAATCAAAATCGGTGACACCAGTGATCCGTGGGTCACTCTGGTCTCGTTTTGGGATTTTTAGAACAGCCCTGGACGATTTGGTAATAATTTAAACGGGTGTTGGAGCTCATTATCCAGCGTAAATGAGCTTCGAATGGAACTTCCCCAGCCGTACTTGTGGTTACTATGTGTTGCAAAATTACTTACATTTCTCATTCCCCTTTAATAACCATTTCGAAAGTTATCGGGTAAAAGGATTTGGAAAATCATCATTTATCTTTTAGTCAAAAAGGAAAATCCTTTTATTCAGTTCATAAAAGCAGATAATGTTCGTTCGCAACTGAGGAAAAACACTCATCAGTCTGTGAATTAGACCAACTCGCACTTTGTTGAAAGGAAAAATCAAGCACTCAAGAAATGAATGCTTGACACACTTAAACAAAAGAACATTACTAGGCGAGAAGAAACATAACCACATTCTGGTTATTCTGTGCTATCTCCTTTTTTTATTATATTTTTATTTGTCTGTGTAATCTCTTCAATTAAAACTACCAAACAATTATGTCGAATTGCCAGATTATTAACTTTAATAATTCTGAATTTGTCAAGATTTTAACCTTTTTAACCTTTTACTCTATTAAATCATTATTCTTCTGATTATCCGTCTTTTTCATTCTTTCGTAATAAAACCCAAGGTCTTTCAAATCTGGAATGCTCACCAACAATCTCTCCTGCAATAAATAAACCATCTATTCTTTATGCAAATCTGGAATGCTCATCAACAATCTCTCCTGCAATAAATAAACCATTAATTCTTTATGCATATCTGGAATGCTTATCAACAATCTCTCCTGAAATAAATAAATCATCTATTCTTTATGCAAATCTGGAATGCTTATCAACAATCTTTCCTGCAATAAATAAATCATCTATTCTTTATGCAAATCTGGAATGCTTATCAACAATCTTTCCTGCAATAAATATATCATCTATTCTTTATGCAAATCTGGAATGCATATCAACAAAACCATCTTTCAAAACATACAAACAGCCTATACAATTCCCTTCTAAATATAAGACAGCATTGAGCCTGGAGCAAAACAAAAACAAACATAGGTCACAAACGTCAATACAAGTCGCGGATAATAATAATAGTGCCTGCATTGTGGACAAACTGGATTTAAATATTGGGCCAATAAAGCTGAAAGTGGTCATGAAAAGGATGGAATATGGGTCTGCCCACTTCTTTCAAGTTTCTATTTTAATTCTTTTTTTATTTAAAACGAGATTTTTCCAAGCAGCTTACAGTCCCACCGAACTTGTCGACAGAAATAATTGTTTGATGCATGTAAGGTGTGTTTTAAAGTAGGTAATTGATTCTGAAGAAAAAAATAAATAAATAACGACCTCGTGTCCTCTCCTGCCTGTTAATTAAACTTTGGTTCCTCAGTAGACCAGACTTTTGGGGTAGTTAATATCATCATATTGGCCTCTCTCCTTACCTCGCCGCCTCTTCCTTAAATAGCTGTTTGTTGCTAAATTATTTTCTTTTATTTTTTCTAAATTTTTTTTTTTTTTTTTGCCTTCTTTAAATTCACAAATTTTACCCTACCCACTCACATGCAGCGTGTTCTACTCTTTACGAATCTTCCTCCTGTCTATCATAGCCCACTTGAAATATATCTATCTATCTAAAATATTTTATTGATAGTCTCAGGGACAGACAAACATGCTCTAAGAAACGAACAAACAGCAACTGCAATTCTAGCATGCAAAATACGTAGGCAGACGTAACATCGACTTCGAAAGCAAATTAACCTACACCAAAAATCGTTTACCAGTTATTGCGAAAAAAAATTATACAAAAATAAGAAATAAAAAAACATAACAGCTGTTGATTCAATAAACGAAAAGAATTCTCCTCTAAAACTAAAAGAGAGACTTAAAAACGAAAGGAACAAAAGAGAAAAATCCTGACGTGTGTTTATTCACGGTCCGCTCGTACACAAAAATAATAATTTTTTTTTTCCCCAGGACTTTCTTTCGAGGCGAAAGTGTTTTGAACCATCGGGCGAGAGAACCGCATTTTACGTACTTTGGCCCAGCACAATGAATAACAATTTACACTCTTTCGCCTCGTCCAGGTTTCAATAGGACGCGGAAATATTATTCTATTTTTTCTGATGGCTTCTCTTTGTGCTGCATACGAAATACGTCACTGGGATTTGTTGAGTATGATATGACGAAAAATGAATGTTAATTAACGCGAAAAATGTTGCATTAAATTAGCGTATCAGCCGTAAACATAAACTTCAAGGGGATACGTTGAATGAAATGTCATGAAAATCACTCAGTAGAAAGATTATCTTTCTATATCTATCTCTTTATCTATATATGTATGTATATATATATATATATATATATATCTATATATAATATATATATACTATCATATATATATATATATAATATATCTTATATATATATATATATATCTATATATATATCTATATATATATAGATATATATATAGATATATATAGATATATATATATTACATATATATATATATATATATATATATATATATGATATATATATATATGACTGGTAAAAGTGTTCTGTAACAACAGAATTCCATCTAATAAAAGGAGCCCATAAAAACACCAAAATGTAGAGAGAAAAGTACTATATTTCAGAGACTGCTGTCTCTCTCTTCAGGTATATGAATGAGAAAAGTTTACAGAAAAGGTGGTATTTATACCAAGTAAGCCTAAATTGGCTTACTTGTGGACGAATCTCTTGGTATAAATACCACCTTTTCTGTAAACTTTTCTCATTCATATACCTGAAGAGAGAGACAGCAGTCTCTGAAATATAGTACTTTTCTCTCTACATTTTGGTGTTTTTATGGGCTCCTTTTATTAGATATATATATATATATATACTAATGAATTTCAAATGCTATATTAATACACCAGCAGCGAAATTATGTAAATTACCAACAGAAATATCTACAGATGAATAATTAGCTAGTTTCCTGCGTCCACAACAGAAATAATGGCCAGTGGCTGATTTGGTGAAATTGTAATATGCAACTTTAATATTTCGCTGCAAAAGCCTTTGATAAATCTTGCTTGGTATCTTTATCATCATTATAAAAGAAAGTTAGTATTTACTTAGAATTATCAAAATGAGGTATCTGTTAATAATAATAATAATAATAATAATAATAATAATAATAATAATAATAATAATAATAATAATAATAATAATAATAATAATAATAATAATAAACAGGCTTCATCAGAGAAAAATACCCATAGAAAATAAAAAGCAGGCATAGAAGACTATCAGTACGTCTATACACGTATTGCCAAAGCCATTTTATAATCATTAAAACCCCCATGTCAAATTACTTGGGAAATTGGGAAATGCATTTGTGGTAATTGGTTAACCAAAATTAATAAAAAGTACGAATATGTATGATAATAGAAACTCAAGTTCTGCAAAACAGAAGGAGTCACTGGTTGAAAAATAGGGAGAATTATTTTAGAAAAATAGGGAGAATTGTTTTAGAAAAATAGGGAGAATTATTTTAGAAAAATAGGGAGAATTATTTTAGGAAAATGGGGAGAATTATTTTAGAAAAATAGGGAGAATTATTTTAGAAAAATAGGGAGAATTATTTTAGAAAAATGGGGAGAATTATTTTAGAAAAATAGGGAGAATTGTTTTAGAAAAATAGGGAGAATTATTTTAGAAAAAATAGGGAGAATTATTTTAGGAAAATGGGGAGAATTATTTTAGAAAAATGGGAGAATTGTTTTAGAAAAATAGGGAAATTATTTTAGAAAAATAGATATTTTTTAGGGGATGGGGAGAATTATTTTAGGAAAAATGGGCGTGAGAAAAATTAGAAAAAGGGGAATTATTTTAGAAAAATAGGGAGAATTATAGGGAAAAATTGGGAGATTATTTTAGAAAAATAGGGAGAATTATTTTAGAAAAATAGGGAGAATTATTTTAGAAAAATGGGGAGAATTATTTTAGAAAAACAGGGAGAAGTATTTTAGCAACCAAGAAAAAATAGAGGAAAAAATAAATTCCTTGAATGTATTGTCTTAGCAGTCGAATTAAAATCACTACATCCTTTATCAAATTTCATTGTCAATGTATTTGCTTCATACGTTTTGACGCACGTAAGACTTTCTGGCACTTTATATCAAACGTGGCACCGAGTAAACGTATCTGGGAAAAAAAAAAAGTTTGAGTCTATCCGAGCTAGAATGACGACATCAGTATTAAACCACGCTAGAGTAAAAATGTCAAACATGTCGCCAACTTATTGCGCACATATCACAAACATATTGAGAACAAGTCAACGGTCGTAAGCGCGGAATGAATCTTCGACAAATGCTGGATAATCGAACGATGCAGTCTACGACTGCCAATAAATCCTCGACTTGTTTTCATGTATTAACCTGTTTGGGATGTTTCTCATCGGTCTGGTGAATCGTCAATAACAACACCAACAAAAAGACAGAAGTGTCTCAGTGGTCTAGTTAGGCATTAACAAAAACAAAGCGAAATTAGACAGACAAGTGTCTCAGTGATCTGGTTACGAATCGAAACAACAAAAAATCGAAGTCCCATTTGTTTTGGTTAAACATCAATAACAATGAAAGAAGATAGGAAATTGCCTCAGCGCAATAACAACAAAAAGGGCCAGAACAGTATCTTGGATGTCTGGTTAAGTACTAGTAAAAAGAAAACACATAAAAGTCTCAGTGATCTGGTTAAACGTCAATAACAAAATAAAAACAGACTGTAAGGTTCCTCAGTGTTCTGGTTATCAAAAAGGAACAAAACGTATCTCGGTGATATGGCTAAACATCGACACCAAAAAACAGAAATAAAAGTGTTCTCACTGGTCTGGTTAAGGACCAATGTCAAAAACAGAAGACAGAAAGGTGTCTGGGTGAACAGGTTAAACAACAATAACAACGAAATAAACAGGGGAGAGTCTCAGTGGTCTGGTTAAATCACCAATAACAACAAAAACAATCACTGACTGACGCAGCAAGACAGTTCCACCTCACTGTTAGCATAACGCGTTGTCTTTTCGGTGGTGGAAAATTCATTGAATTCACTTCCCCTCGTGACTCTGCAACCAAAAAATAAATGGCCCGGCTTTCCATAGGCAATTAGTCTAATGACTATATGACACCCTTTGCTCGTTGTCTAATTGCATTCTTAATCAGCGAAGAGCTTCACAACCACTGGGGGATTAATGCACTGCGATCAAAAAAAGTTCCCCCCATCTTTTTTTTATTTAAGTCTTCCATTTTGATTGCATCCGGTTCGACAGAGATGGTTATGATGTTTAGCGGCCTTTTAGCTGCTTCTTTCAAATGATTTCGGCTGCGAACGATACCAAGAGATTGGGATCAGCTGAATGAATCTATGCTGCAGGTCACAACCTCCAAGAATTTCTCTCTCTCTCTCTCTCTCTCTCTCTCTCTCTCTCTCTCTCTCTCTCTCTCTCTCTCTCCTGTTGTGTGTGTTTGCATATGACCCTGACAAATGACCACCCTTGTGCATTTATCTCGAATACCAACGACGATTCTGCATCATTATTTTGCAGATAATATTTTTTTTTTCCTTTCCACTCTAAGTCTCGTGGATCCGAAATTAATGATGTCAGGAACTTACATCCTGAAAGAGGGAGCATAAACCCAGGAGATATTACACAGTGGTGACACACAGCAACTGGTTCTATTCTCTCCAGATGAAGCCCCAAGCATAATGGGGAGATAACCTTTCCTTAGGAAGTTAGAGAGAAAAATAATTACGTATTTCTTCAGTCATGAGGACGGAAAGGTAATTTCGTCATATGATGGTGAATCTCTATTGGTGCAAGAGCCCGTGCTGGCGTAAGGCCAGCTTAATCAAAACAACAATCTCTGTTGGCAAAAAAAAAAAAAAAAAAAAAAGGAAATCTTACAATTTACAGAGAATATAAATGTGTCATAGCATTTAGTTGACACTTGCGACGTATTGTCAGGAATTTAGTGACAAAACCACACAAAAAATTAAAATAGAAATACGAAAGAGATCAATTATATATAAATTCACCGACCATCATGAGAGAAGTAAAATCTGTCACAAGATGATATATTGGAACTTCGTATTCACAAAGAAATTGTTAAGCATTTTAGAATTCAAATTCAAATTCAGAAAGTTTAATAATATACATCAAATGGAGTGTAGCATCATGCTGCTATTCCCACCTACAAAATTCAAATTTTCCAGGCCAAAAACAAAATAATAATAATAAATAAATATAAATAAAAAAGTAATGAAAAGCAATTATTTTACAAAAGAATTTTAACCCAATTTATACAAAAGCGAATGCCAAGCTATAATGCAAATTTTATACAAATCAAATGTTGATAATATACTATAGCAAAATTACAATAGGCTAAAGTTATATAAAACAAATATAACACAAGTAAACTTTATATTAAAAAAAATGTTAAGAGCCAAGTCACAAGATGAGTCTAGTGCTTAAATTCTCTGCGCGAGTTGACCTGACCCAACCTGACCTGACCTGACCTGACGACACAAAAAAATTTCAACAGGTACAGAAGTCTGTTTAAAAATAAGAAATAAGTTTAAAAAAATGCGCCGGAGAAACAATCGAGTTTTCTGTTCAGCGTATTAATCAATGCCACCGAAAATAGACATCTATCTTTCGGTGGTCTCGGTATAATGCTGTATGAGCCACGGCCCATGAATCTTTAACTACAGCTCGGTGGCAGCCTGTCCCATATCGTTGCCAGACGTATGATTATGGATAACTTTAACCTTACAAAGATTAAAAACTGCTGTGGCTAGAGGGCTGCAATTTTGCATGTTTGATGATTGGAGGCCGTATGATCAACGTATCAATTTGCAGCCCTCTAAGCCTAGTAGGTTTTAAGATCTGAGGACGGACAGAATAACTGAGGACAGAAGCAGTGCAGACGGACAGACAAGGCCATCTTTGTCTGTCCTTGACACAGAACTGCAACAAATAGCCAAATCAGTCAAACAAAAGAAAGAGAAACCCGAATACGCAACAGTACTTTAATGTATCCTTAAAGCCAAGGTGTGGCTTTATGTCCTCATTATCACACGCCGTTTCCCGAAGATGTTAGTAACATGACACTCTAACCATTACGCACGAAAAAAAAAAAATCCGTAGGCCTACAGACACAACGACAATTTACTTGCCATTTTTTCTACTGCGTTTTACGGATGAAATTACGTAGAAAAGTGCACAGCTGCTGTGTAGCCTTTATAGAAATTAATTGGATATTTAATACTACACGTGTTTTGATTATTTATTTACTTATTTATTTAGTTACATAGAAAATAAATTCCGTAAGCGTACCTTCTTTTCTGCTTTTTTCACAAATGAAATTGCGGTGAGAGTTCACAGCTGCTGTGAAGCGTTTATAGAAATTAATTGGATATTTAATCCACCTGTTTTATCTATTTTTTACTTATTTATTTATTTAGTTAATTATCATTTTATCTATTCATTCACTATTTATTAACGAAACTCCATTTTAAACAAAGAAAGCATGAGAATTATTATTCATATGAATTATTATCACGCCGCCGATATTCATATGCATGCATTAGGCTACAAATATCCATTGATATCTAATTCGCTTTACCTCGGAATTAATTTATTGTCATAACCGTTAACCGAAGGGGAATTCTTTAGTTGGTCGGTTTAGGCGTCATTGAAGTCATGATTTCTCATCTGTGCGCAGCTGGTTCGAATCCACAAGAGAACGAAAACATTATCAGCTAAAATTTCCCATATGGTTGACGTTTATGAAAATATATAAATTCCGAGGCAGAGCGGATTGGATATTAAAGGACATTTGTAGCTTGGTGCAAAGTATTCATATGTATCTTTTCATTCTTTGAAATACTTCACAGAGATGCTTTCATTCGTGAATATATGGACATGCAGAGACTAATGTTGTGTTTGATAAATGACGATTCATTGCAATAATAATGCATAATACAACATCACAAGTACAGAAATGATTGGGAAAATTTCATATAATTTAGGCATATAATAATAATAATAATAATAATAATAATAATAATAATAATAATAATAATAATAATAATAATAATAATAATAATAATAACACTTCCTAGGACACAGGTAAACCCATCCAAACATAACCTGAGTCAGGTAAAGTTGGCAAACCCGCTTTCAAATACTACAGAATAACTGACAGTCCCACCGAATACGCCTACAAACGTATTTACTCCCCCGAATGCTGAAATCTATATCCTAGCAACTCCCTAACTCCCCCCAACTCCCACTCAAACAACCAACCACCTCCCTCCCCAAAACTCCACTACTCCCCGCTGCTATTAATCTACAAAAGCCATATTTGACTCCGGGGGCGGATCCCCCTTTTGAAAAAATAAATTGGAATTATGTACCGTGATCCGAAGCGTAAAACAGCGTGATTCATCTCGCTGCTTGTGACGCTTTTGTGTGTACGTGCGTATGTGTATGTACTTATATATGTGCATACATACGTACGTATACATACATACATACAGGCTATAGGTCGTAAGCCTAACTACATACATACGTATATATATATATATATATATATATATATATATATATATAAATGTGTGTATGTGTACACATGTGTGTATAAATATCATAACCATTTAAACGCAACATGATACAGAGATGGACAGTAACAAACATTAATGAGGATACTGTACAAAATTAAAAAAACCATGATTATCTCACAACATAAAAAAAATGTAGTTCAATACACAACAAACACTTGTAACAGTTCTTTAAGGAAGGCTGATAGAATAAACATCTCTCTCTCTCTCTCTCTCTCTCTCTCTCTCTCTCTCTCTCTCTCTCTCTCCCCTCTCGTCTTTCTCTCCTCTTTAACGATATTGACTAACTTCGTAACTTATTGATTAACAGGAGACAGACTGGGTGATAAAGCTTTAAACTCAGCAAATGCATTATTTTTCTTCTACAGAGAGAGAGAGAGAGAGTGGATGAAATAGCTTCGAACTTCTCTGATGAGATTTTCAGTAATATTGAATCATTCACCGTTACAAAACTTATTGCACCTTTTATGTTATTATTATTATCATTATTATTTTTAGTATTATTATTATTATTATTATTATTATTATTATTATTATTATTATTATTATTACTACTACCTAGACAATCTGTAATACCGGCCACGTCAGTAGAGGCTACCCGAGCCAACACTCCATCCCCAACCCCCGCCAAAACCACCCATACTTATTAAATCCAGCTATTAAGAAAGCAATGCATCCGGGACCAATTTCATCAATCCGTGACCGACCTATTACTATCATTATCATTATTATTAGTAGTAGCAGTAGTAAGTAGTGGTAGTAGTAGTAGTAGTACTAGTAGTAGTAATATGCATAACAACAATAACATTCTAAAAATTCCAAATGTATGTATATAGACTGTTGGGTATTTAACAAAATATTGACCCAGAGAGAATGACCACAAGAAGTTCTTTTTCTGTACCGTAACCTGGGAACATAATCTAACCATTAAAAACAGCCTTGTATCACTAGCTTAACAGCCAAAGCCAACCACAAAAAAAAAAAACACAGACAAACACACCACATGCACCCAGTGACCTAAAACACTGTGAATCTGTCCAGGGCCAATACCCGTTCCTCCCCCCGCCCAACCTCCCATCCCTCCCCACATACCCCCACTAATGAAATGAAGAGTTCAGACGAACAAAGGCAAAACTCAAGATCGCAGAGAATATCTTGCATTGCTTGTTCCACTCGAAACTCGGGAATGAACCCAGGCAGATCACAATACAAGGGTCTGTTCGAACTGACGATGGTTGATAGAACAGGTTCCCTCAAGGACTCGAGATTCAGAGTGGGAGAAGATCGATAAAAATAACATTTTCTAGCAAGGCTGAAGCCGCCGCCCACCCCCCCGCCCCCACCCAAAGGCGTGGTGATGGAGAGGAATGCAGTCGAATCTTGGATGGAGAGAGAGAGAGAGAGAGCAGAGAAGAGAGAGAGATAGAGAGAGAGAGAGAGAGAGACGAGAGAGAGAGAGAGCTGTTTAGCTATATAAATCTAATAATGCCTCTTTGTTATATAATTCCCTACCTACTTAAAACTACTATCAATTCTTTTTAAATCAATTTCGTGAGAGAGACGTTTTGAAAGCGTAAGTTTTCAAAAGTAAATTTAAACGTTTCTAAAACACCTTACCTTCATTAATGCCTTAAATTTATTCGTTTTTTTTTTCGTTAAACCTTTTGGCCCGAACACTTTTATATCACTGCTGCAAATTATGAATTTATCGGAACCAATTCATTATATCAAAATTATACTGTTGGTTATTTTCTCTGCCATCATAAATGCATCACGTAAATTTGTCCATGTTTATACACATGTCTGTATATTTACAAGCACATATGTGTGTGTATATATAATATATTCGTTATAAAAACTATTATATTATAATATTATATATCTATATATTCTTTATATATATAATATTTATATATATTATATTATCTAATCGAATATATATCTATATATTATAATATCTATATATATAATATATATATTCATAAGTACACGTGCAACTACATTAGACTGAGATCTCGCCATCAGAATGATACTGGGTTTTTTTATCCATCTACCCAGGTATGTACCTTTAATCGCTTTTGTAGGTGGCCATATGGGCGAGCGCATTCCTCTCTCTCTCTCTCTCTCTCTCTCTCTCTCTCTCTCTCTCTCTCTCTCTCTCTCTCTCTCTTGAAAACTGCAGTAAAATTATATAAGGGAGTAATAAAAACCATATCATAATTTATACGACAGTGAAGAAGGAATTTTTTTCATTGTGTGAGCTGAAGGAAAATAATGTTTCTGCAAAATCCAGTTCAGCTTCGCCACAGTGAAATGAAAGAGAGAGAGAGAGA